>NW_020703535.1:0-3464 GCF_002925995.2 Terrapene triunguis | reverse complement strand
GTTCTCATGTTACATGCTCAGGTATTCTCCCTTGGTCAGTCTCCCATACCCCAATGCAGACCATCCTAGCCACACTCCCCTGTCAGCATTCACAGACCACTTTAAGAACAGTCCCAGTTCGTCACATCTCTCCCCCCTCCGAGACCGAACTGAGCGGGGTCACTTTAGCCAGTGACCCGGGGAAGTTCGAACCTACCCCCGTTCCCATGGATGCCCCCGCATCCCTCCCGTTCCTTGGTGAGAATTACACCAGGCCCCTCCAGTTTCACGCTCCCCCTTAGGTCGGGGGTGCTCGAGGGCATTTGCAGTTTGCATGTGGGAAGGGTTATGCGGCCTGTGCCCTTTTCCCACCCCAATACCCCTGGGGTTCCAACTGGGCTGTGGTCTTCTCCCAGCGCTCCAGTCTGGAGGTCTGTGCTTCGGGCTCTCTTGGTTCAGAGCCCCCCTTTTGACCTTGGCCACCCTCCGGAAAGGCTCCTCTATGCTGGGCGAGGGTCCTAAAGCCGTTTTCCCCTTGTCCCGGGCCTTTCTCCCCCTCTGACAGGGGTCACAGGATCGGCAGTACTGCCGGACAGTAACAAAGACCCCAGGCCAGTAAAAGCTCCGTAGCAGCCTCTGCTGGGTACGCCAGGTTCCCTGGTGCCCTGAGAGGGGGGTGTCATGGGCCTGGTACAGCAGCTGGCAGCGATACTTTTGGGGTACCACCAGCTGCCTCCTGATCCCCCCTGACTCCATTTTCCCTGGGGGAGCCCATTCTCGGTACAGGAACCCCTTCTCCCACAGGAACCTTTTCTGGCCACCTTTCCCCATGGTTTGTACCGCACCGAGGTCGGCCAGGTCCCTTATCTTCCGCAAGGAGGGATCTTTCTGCACCTCGGCCTGGAACTCAGCAGCTGGGACAGGGATGGCCACCTGCTCTTTCTCGCCGGCTGGGTGTGAAGCTGCAGCCTCCCTGAGCCGTGTCCCTGGGCGTTCCCTCCCCACCAGGTTAGGGTCCTGCGCCTCGGGCAAGGCACCCTCCCCAAGGCCAGGGCGCAGTGCCCCTCGCCGGCTCTGACTGCGGGTCACAACCAGTGCACTTTGTGGGTTGCTTGTCCAGTCCTCCAGGTCCCCCCCCCATCAACACCTCAGTGGGCAAATACGGGTGTACCCCCACATCCTTGGGGCCCTCTTTGGCCCCCCACTTCAGGCGTACCCTCGCCACAGGTACCTTGAATGGTGTCCCGCCCACCCCCATCAGAGTCAGGTAGGTGTTGGGCACCACCTGATCTGGGGGCACCACCTCGGGCCGGGCCAGCGTCACCTCTGCGCCCGTATCCCAGTATCCATTGACCTTCCTCCCATCCACCTCCAGGGGAACGAGGTACTCTCTCCGGAGGGACCGCCCCGCGCCCACCGTATAAACCAAAAACCCTGAGTCTGGAGCATCCAGCCCCCCAGAGGAGCTGGCCTGGAGCTCTCCTCCCTCCTTAGCAGGTGGTACTCTGCCAGCCCCCCTTCCCTGGGAGTGCTGCCTCTCGCCTGGCTGGGTCTCTACCCAGTCAACCCTCTGTGGGTTTGGTCTGCTCAGTCTGTCCCTGAGCCTGGGGCACTGGGCCCGTATGTGGCCTCTCTGGCCACAGTGATAGCAGCCCATGTCCCATGGGGCCCCTCGAGTGGGTCGGATGGCCCCAATGCCGGATGTTCCCCCTTGATGGGGGTTTTCCGTATTTTCCCGCTGGGAGGTCCCATGGTGACTCTCTCTCTGCGTTGTGGTGGGACTGTTCCTTTGGGACTCCTCCCTGTTATCCCCTGACCGGCTCTTTACAAACTCATCGGCCAGCCGGCCTGCATGTCGTGGGTTCTCTGGTTTTTTGTCCGTCAACCACAGCCTCAGGTCAGATGGGCACCGCTCATACAGTTGTTCCAATACCAGCAGTTTAACCAGGTCCTCCTTTGTCTGGGCCCCATCAGCCCACTTGCTGGCGTATCCCTCCATGCGGACGGCTAGTTGCAGATATGAGATCTCAGGGGTTTTATCCTGACTCCGGAACCTTTCCCGGTACATCTCAGAAGTCAGCCCAAACTCACGTAGCAGGGCCTTTTTGAATAGTTCATAGTCCCCTTTCTCCGCCTCTTCCAGTTGGCGGTACAATGCCACGGATTTGGGGTCCAGTAAGGGGATGAGAACCCGGAGTCTGTCCGCAGGATCAACCTGGTGCAGCTCGCAGGCCGTCTCAAAGGCATCCAGGAAGTCATCCATGTCCTCCCCCTCCTTACGTGGGGCCAGGATGCACTTATCAAAGCTCCGTGCAGTCCTGGGTCCCCCCTCACTCACCGCAGCCGGGGTCTCGCGGCCCTTCAGCCTCGCCAGTTCCATTTCCTGCTGACGCTGTCTCTCTTCATGCTGCCTCTGTCTCTCATTCTCCTCCCGTTCATGACGCCTCTGTCTCTCTTCATGCTGCCTCTGTTGTTCACGATCCTCCAGCTCTCTCAGTTTTAGCTCTATCTCCCAGTCCAGCCCATTCCACTCCACGGATGGCGCGCGTGGCCGGGAGGATCCCCTGCTGGCCGGCGAGCGTGGCCGGGAGGATCCCCTGCTGGCCGGGGGGGTCACTGCGCCCTCGGTATTTGCTGGGCTCCTCCCCACCCTTCCCCTAGGCATGGGGGGGGGTCTCGGGAAGCCCTCAGCAGCTGGCTGACCACTCCCAGCTGGGACAGACTCTGGGGCCTGCGCTGCATCTGCCAGGCTGCTTCCCTCAGAGACAGGGATCAGTTTATTCACGCGATCTCCCTTCTCCAGCTGGGCGATAAGCTGTTCTTTGGTGAGCTTCCCAATGCGCACCCCCCTCTGCTTGCACAGCTCCACCAGGTCGCTCTTAAGCCGCTTGGCATACATCTTCCTGCTCGCCACTCACAGGCCTGTGTGCTCACCGCTCCCCACAGTCTCCAGGGAGACCCCTAGTGTGCCAGCCCTTCTCGAGGTTACCACCTCTCTGTCAGGGTCGAGCTGCAGACTCCTCCACCCCTGGGACCACTCGCTGCGATCCCCCGGGGGACTCTGTTACTGCAAAAGTCCTTCTCGCTGGTCACACACTCCCAGGGGTGATAACCGTCTCTCTCTGACTCTTCAGCATGCCTGGTCCCCGTCAATCCCCCTTCGTTTTACTTCTCCCCAGTCACTTACTGCAGGAAGCGCCGTCCACGGGGTGCAGTAGATCCCGCCGCTGCCACCAGTTGTCACGGAGTATGGGGGGACTCAGGGCCCTGCACCCCCGGCGTCCTGCGATTCACCATGACTCTCAGCCGGCCAGTAAAGCAGAAGGTTTATTTAGACGACAGGAATACAGTCCCAGACAGGTCTTGCAGGCACAGACAACAGGATACCCCTCAGTTAGGTCCATCTTGGGGTCCCCAGGCACCCTAGCCCCCCTGGGGGGTCAGAGCCCTGTCTGCCTCCCAGCCATGGTCACTAGCCAGCTCCC
>NW_020703534.1:0-5764 GCF_002925995.2 Terrapene triunguis | reverse complement strand
AGCAAAAAGTCTTTGGGGGGTGAATATAATTTCCCCATATGATCTATGGCTATGTCTACACTACAGAATTAGGTCGGATTTATAGAAGCCGGTTTTATAGAAACCGGTTGTATGCAGCCGATTGTGTGTGTCCCCACCTAAAATGCTCTAAGTGCATGAAGTCGGCGGACCGCGTCCACAGTACCGAGGCTAGCGTCGACTTCCGGCGCATTGCACTATGGTACCTATCCCACAGTTCCCGGAGCCTCCGGCGCCCATTGGAATTATGGGTTGAGATCGCAATGCCCGGATGATGCAAAGCAGTGCCGCGAGGGGTTCTGGGTACATTGCGTCAGGCCCCTCCCCCGCCGTCACAGCAACGGCAGACAATAGATTCGCGCCTTTTTACCTGGGTTACCTGTGCAGACAACATACCACGCCAAGCATTGAGCCCGCTCAGCTCAGCTCACCGTCACCATATCTCTTCCGGGTGCCGGCAAACGTGGGACTGCATTGCTAAACAGCAGCAGCAGCTTACTGCCTTTTGGCGGTAGACGGTGCAGCATGACTGGTAGCCTTCATTGGCGATCTGGGTGCAGGCAGCTGTGGGGCTGGCAGCCGTGGTGCTGCATTGCACCAGCCCCTTGCCTTTTGGTAGAAGATGGTTTATTACGACTGGTATCCGTCGTCGTCGTACTGCAGCGGCTGTCAATCATGGGCACCCGGGCAGACAATGATGGTTATCAGTCGTAGTATGCTATTTTCTGCCAAGTGCCCAGTATTGTCTGCTAAGCACCCAGAAGAGGCCGATGGCGATCTGGGTGCTGGCAGACATGGGGCTGGCAGACGTGGGGCTAGATTGCTACACAGCAGCAACCCCTTGCCTTTTGGGCAGTAGATAGCATATTACGATTGGTATCCATCATTGTCGTACTGCAGTGGGTATCAGATGGTGCAATAGACCTGAAGGCTAACTGCCAAGCGCCCAGTATTTGCTGCCAAGCACCCAGAAAATGCCAAGGGCTATCAGTCATGCTGCACCGTCGTCTTAAGATGTAAAAAATAGATTTATTCTCCATTCATTTGCTTCCCCCCTCCCTCCTGCTAAACCCAGGCTTTTGAGTTCAATCTTTGGGGGGGGGGGCATTCTGTGTGACAGTTGTTTGTGTTTCTCCCTGATGCAAAGCCACCTTTCTTGATTTTAATTCCCTGTACCTGTACGCGGTGTCACTCGCCCCTCCCTTCCTCTCTCCCTCCCTCCCTTCTTCCCCTGGTCCGTCAGATACTACTTTCGCGCCTTTTTTCAGACCAGACGCCATAGCCAGCACTGGGATCATGGAGCCCGCTCAGATCACCGCGGCAATTCTGAGCACTATGAACACCACGCGCATTGTCCTGGAAAACATGCAGAGCCTCCTGGACATGCCAAAGCCAAACCAGGACCAGCTGAGGAGGAGGCGATTGCAGCGCGGCGACGATAGTGATGAGGAAATTGACATGGACCTCTCACAAGGCACAGGCCCCAGCAATGTGGAAATCTTGGTGTTACTGGGGCAGGTTCATGCCGTGGACCGCCGATTCTGGGCCCGGGAAACAAGCACAGAGTGGTGGGACCGCATCGTGTTGCAGGTCTGGGACGATGCCCAGTGGCTGCGAAACTTTCGCATGCGTAAGGGCACTTTCATGGAACTTTGTGACTTGCTTTCCCCTGCCCTGAAGCGCCAGAATACCAGGATGAGAGCAGCCCTCACAGTGGAGAAGCGAGTGGCGATAGCCCTGTGGAAGCTTGCAACGCCAGACAGCTACCGGTCAGTCGGGAATCAATTTGGAGTGGGCAAATCTACTGTGGGGGCTGCTGTGATGCAAGTTGCCAGGGCAATGAGAGACCTGGTGATATCAAGGGTAGTGACTCTGGGAAACGTGCAGACCATAGTGGATGGCTTTGCTGCAATGGGATTCCCAAACTGTGGTGGGGCCATAGACGGAACCCATATCCCTATCTTGGCACCGGCGCACCAAGCCGCCGACTACATAAACCGCAAGGGGTACTTTTCAATGCTGCTGCAAGCCCTGGTGGATCACAAGGGACGTTTCACCGACATCAACGTGGGCTGGCCGGGAAGGGTACATGATGCTCGCGTCTTCAGGCAGTCTCTTCTGTTTCGAAAGCTGGAGGAAGGGACTTTCTTCCCGGACCAGAAAATAACCATTGGGGATGTTGAAATGCCTATCGTGATCCTTGGGGACCCAGCCTACCCCTTAATGCCATGGCTCATGAAGCCGTACACAGGCAGCCTGGACAGTAGTCAGGACCTGTTCAACTACAGGCTGAGCAAGTGCCGAATGGTGGTGGAATGTGCATTTGGCCGTTTAAAAGCGCGCTGGCGCAGCTTACTGACTCGCTCAGACCTTAGCGAAAAGAATCTCCCCATTGTTATTGCTGCTTGCTGTGCGCTCCACAATATATGTGAAAGTAAGGGGGAGACATTTATGGCGGGGTGGGAGGTTGAGGCAAATCGCCTGGCCGCTGATTACGCGCAGCCAGACACCAGGGCGGTTAGAGGAGCACAGCAGGGCGCGGTGCGCATCAGAGAAGCGTTGAAAACCAGTTTTGTGACTGGCCAGGCTACGGAGTGAAACTTCTGTTTGTTGCTCCTTGATGAACCCTCTGCCCCTCCCCCACCACCCTGTTAACTCTACTTCCCTGCAAACCAACCACCCCACCCTCCCCTACTACCCTCCCCCCTTCGAGCACCACTTGCAGAGGCAATAAAGTCATTGTTACTTCACATTCATGCATTCTTTATTAATTCAGCACACAACTAGGGGGATAATTGGAAAGGTAGCCCGGGATGGGTGGGGGAGGAGGGAAGGAAAAGGACACACTCCAATTTAAAACTTTAAAACTTATTGCTATGGAAATCATCTAGGGTGGAGTGAGTGGGTGGCCGAAGGCCCCCCCACCGTGTTCTTGGGCGTCTGGGTGAGGAGGCAATGGGACTTGGGGAGGAGGGCTGCTGGTTACAGAGGGGCTGTAGCGGCGTTCTCTGCTCCTGCTGCCTTTCCTGCAGCTCAACCATACGCAGGAGCATATCACTTTGATGCTCCAGCAGCCGGAGCATCGACTCTTGCTTTCTGAGTACAAGTTGACGCCACCTCTCCTCTTCAGCCCGCGTTTCAGCACGCAACTTCTCCTCTTCAGCCCGCGATTCAGCACGCCACCTCTCCTCTCGCTCATATTGGGCTTTTTTAAAATCAGTCATTGACTGCCTCCACGCATTCAGCTGTGCTCTGTCAGCGTGGGAGGCAGTCTGAAGTTCAGTAAACATTTCGTCACGCGTCCTTCGCTTCCTTCTTCGAATATTCACTAGCCTCTGCGAAGGAGTAAGATTTGCAGCTGGTGGAGAAGGGAGAGGTTGTTAAAAAAGATACATTTTAGAGAACAATGGGTAGACTCTTTCACGTTAGATTTTGCTGTTCACAACATCACACAGCACATGTGCTTTCGTTACAAGGTCGCATTTTTCCTCTTATATTGAGAGTCTCCTGGTTTGGTGTGAGAGATCACTCATGCAGTGCCAGGACACAGATTTCAGCTTGCAGGCAGCCATGGTAAGACATATAGTCTTTGGGCTTTTTTAACCTTCTTAACATGTGGGGATGGTTTCAAACAGTTCTGCCCTCATTTCCCATACCAAGCACCCGTGCCATTTAAAATGGGTTTGCAATGTAAAAGGAGGGGCTGCGATTTCAGGTTTAACATGCAGCACAAACCCAACTAACTCCCCTCCCCCTCACACCCAATTCTCTGGGATGGTCACTTCACCCCTCCCCCCCACCGCGTGGTTAACAGCGGGGAATATTTCTGTTCAGCAGACCAGGAAGGGGCACCTCTGAATGTCCCCTTAATAAAATTGCCCCATTTTAACCAGGTGACCGTGAATGATATCACTCTCCTGAGGATAACAAAGAGAGATAAGGAATGGATGTTGTCTGCATGCCAGCAAACACCGGGACCATACGCTGCCATGCTTTGTTATGCAATGATTCCAGACTACGTGCTACTGGCCTGGCGTGGTAAAGTGTCCTACCATGGCGGACGGGATAAGGCAGCCCTCCCCAGAAACCTTTTGCAAAGGCTTTGGGAGTACATGAAGGAGAGCTTTCTGGAGATGTCCCTGGAGGATTTCCGCTCCATCCCCATACACGTTAACAGACTTTTCCAGTAGCTGTACTGGCCGCGATTGCCAGGGCAAATTAATCATTAATCATTAAACACGCTTGTTTTTAAACCATGTGTAATTTTTGCAAAGGTACACTCACCAGAGGTCCCCTGTGTGCCCTCAGGGTCTTGGGTCAGTTCGGGGGTTACTGTTTCCAGGTCCAGGGTGACAAACATATCCTGGCTGTTGGGGTAACTGGTTTCTCCGCTTCCTTGCTGCTGTGAGCTATCTATGTTCTCTCCATCCTCATCTTCCTCGTCCGCCGAACCCGCTTCCCCGTTTGCAGAGAGGGACTCATAGAACACGCTTGGGCTAGTGGTGGCTGCACGCCCTAGAATGGCATGCAGCTCCGCGTAGTAGCGGCATGTTTGCGGCTCTGCCCCGGACCTTCCGTTTGCGTCTCTGACTTTGTGGTAGGCTTGCCTTAGCTCCTTAATTTTCACGCGGCACTGCCGCGCGTCCCTGTTATGGCCTCTGTCCTTCATGGCCTTGGAGATCTTTTCTAATGTTTTGCCGTTTCTTTTACTGTTTCGGAGTTCGGCGAGCACTGCTTCATCTCCCCAGATGGCGATCAGATCCTGTACCTCCCGTTCGGTCCAGGCTGGAGCTCTTCTGCGATCCTGGGACTGGGACTGGGACTCCATCATGGTTACCTGTGCTGATGGGCTCTGCATGGTCACCTGTGCTCTCCACGCTGAGCAAACAGGAAATGAAATTCAAATGTTCGCGGGGCTTTTCCTGTCTACCTGGCCAGTGCATCTGAGATGAGAGTGCTGTCCAGAGCGGTCACAATGAAGCACTGTGGGATAGCTCCCGGAGGCCAGTAATGTCGAATTCCGTCCACACTAACCCAATTCCGACCCCCTAAGGCCGATTTTATCGCTAATCCCCTTGTCGAGGTGGTGTTAGGAAACCGGTTTAAAGGGCCCTTTAAGTCGACAGAAAGGGCTTCGTAGTGTAAACGTGTCCAGGCTTAAGTCGATTTAACGCGGCTAAAGTCGACCTAAACTCGTAGTGTAGACCAGGCCTATTACAAACTCGTGCACAGGCATGACAGCTGAAGCTTAAACAAATATAAAGGTCATCTGTTTTGTTGCTTTTCCAGTAGTTATAGTAGAAAGCAGTTTAGCTTTGAAGACAATTGGTCCAGTGTTTTAAGTCATGAAAATAAAAAGTTGGCATTTTGTGGATGTGCATTAGAAACTAGATTTCTTTCCCTATGGCAGATCTGGACTACCAGACTACTTTAAAAATCAGGGGTCTGTGCAGAAGATGCTTCCTAAGTTCAAGCCTCCTGGGATGTATATGTAGATACTTGAGGTTTCCTGAATTTAGGAATCAACAGATAATTGGTTGCAGTTTGAAGATGTTTCAGTCTAGGACACATCAGTGAACATTCTGTTGCTGAACGAGCCCTGAAGATGCTTCAGTATTATCAAATGAACTTAGTTTAAAGTACTTAGTTTAAAATCCTATCCTGTGTAAAAACACACACAACTAGCCAGGGTTCAGAGGAAATCTCCCCTATGGGTAGGTTATGAGTGCCTGCTATGGGGTTCCTG
>NW_020703533.1:0-2420 GCF_002925995.2 Terrapene triunguis | reverse complement strand
CACCCTTTTATCTGTATAAATAAGACTGTTTGACTCTTGCATGGGGGTTCACATTATCTGAATGTATTAGCAGAGCGCTATGCTAATAAAACAGAGTGGTCTGACAAACTATGAGTCCTGAGTCTAACTTTGACAATTTGGAGGTTCCACCGAGATGGCAACCGTCTTCACTGGGGCCGTGTGATTCCTGACCATTTTTGTAGGATGACCGTGGCAGCCGGCACCTGGGCATTTGGCCCGAGCAGTCCTCCTCCTGAACGGAAGGGCGCACGACCACTGTGAGGTCTACGCCATCGAACCTGTTGGTTCCCACTCTGTTCTGGTAGGGATCCCGGGATCTGATATCAGGAATCTGGTCAGGTAATTATTTCTGTGTTTTGTCCGGACTGAGGACTGTCCTGTCTCTGTGTCTATCCGTCCTCCTGTGGAGTGTTTGAGTCTGGGTGCCATCTCCATCCGGGGATCGGCCGACCAAGGGGTTCCTGTCCCCGTGGTCTGAGTGAGTGAAATCTGCACAATCGCAGCCATTGAAACCTGGCCTGCCTATAGAACAAAAACACAGGAAAATATGGAGGTAATTCTTCTTGTTTTGCATGCAATCAGCAAGGGTATTTGTGAAAAAAGGAATATTTTAAGCAATAATGAATGCCACCCCAAAAGGGGTAGAAAAATGTTATTTTTTGTCTTTCAGAAAAAGCTGATACCAGCTACAGGACAACCTAATACAGAAACAAATAAAAGTGGGTATGATTATCCATGCCTGTTGCTCCAAAGCCCTGTAGTAAAGACATCTCACTAGGATCCTGTATGTGGGATAAAATGAATAATGAGACCAAAGTACTGTATAATGGGCTATGTGTATGTGTTAATTCTTGGGAAAAAGTGTTTTAAAAGAATGGAAGTGTTAGCAACCTTCCAATAGACAAATGTAAATGTAATGTAAGTACTGTGTTTACAAAAGGTAAAAAGGTAACATAGTTCCTAAAACAAACAAAAAGGCAATGTGGGAAACCAAACCATTCATATTATACATGCAAATGGCAACATGTTAAGAATTGGCACTGCAGAAAGACATAACAGCTTACCATTGGTATAACATATTTTCTGAATGGTTTCCCACAACTAATGGCATAATAATGTTACTAACCCTAATTGTTTTTGGTTTTAAATTGTATGTGGTTTTAATTGGAATGTTTGAAATGTGCTGTTGGATAAAACAAATGTATGCAAAGCTAGAGCCACAGGCCCAAATCACCTCCCAGTATTTTCTATTACGTGGACTAAATCAGAAGTGACACTGGCGATTAATAATCTTAGTGTCAAAAGGAGGATATGTAGGAGCAGGATTTTATAATGTCTCATAAGAATTAATGTATGATTTGATTTCATCCTGTCAGCCACCCTTTTTGAATAGCAGAAAGGAATGACAGACCAGAACAATCCTTATAACTGATTATGGTCACCCTTTTGTTTTATAATGTCTACTATGGTTTCCTATATGTATTACAAAGTAGGCACTCTAGTTAAATATACATTTCTTTGTTTTAAGGTTTAGTAAGTAAGCAGAAACAGGATTCTCTATTGTGTCCATGTTAAGTAGATTAGAGGAACATTAAAGGCCTGGGTCTCAATGTAAATTGTCTTGGTTATGGATTGTAAAACTTAGCAAGGTTTTAATTTGCAATGCCTTTTTGCTCGATATAAAATACTACTGTTTGTATTCTCAATCTGTTTGTGTGAATGAGGAATGTATGCATCAGGAAAAGATAAGGTGTGAAGGCCATTGTTATAGCCAGAGTCAAGGAAGAAGAAGTAAAGAGACTTAAAGGACATCAAAGAATCATCAGGTACTGCTTACTATCCAGACGGCTGTTAAACTGTCTGGCATCACAGCGTGGATATATGCTTCGCAGTGTAAGAAGGCACCACCCCCAGCAAACCAATCATCACCTCAGGACCACGCAGAGTCAATTTTGACTCCAGAAGAAGACGTAGAGGAACAGCCTGCAATACCTTACCATCTACGCTCTCGTAAGGGTTGCCAGAAGCAGACGACGACCTAAAGCAAGGCCCAAAAAGAAGCAGTAGTGAGCCTAGCGCCTGCTGCATGGTGGATGTAAAACCGTGACTGCGGTTCCCTCAGTTGAGGTTGTCAGAAGCAGAAGGGCCTTGCCTCCAACATGCACCTCTGGTGGCGCCTGTTCCTCGTGTCTTAAGGTCTGGGGAGTCCACAGTGACAATTCTTTTATCCAGCAGCAAGTGTGGATAGCTCAGACCCTTAATATTTCTAATTGCTGGGTCTGCAGCCACATCCCAGCCCATTCTCAAGCTGGTGTTCCTGTCCTGGCAATCCCACTCAATTCCCCAGACCTTACTGGAGGACCTCGTCCGTTTAACAAAACATGGAACAATAATGACAC
>NW_020703532.1:0-5555 GCF_002925995.2 Terrapene triunguis | reverse complement strand
AACAGAGTGGTCTGACAAACTATGAGTCCTGAGTCTAACTTTGACAATTTGGAGGTTCCACCGAGATGGCAACCGTCTTCACTGGGGCCGTGTGATTCCTGACCATTTTTGTAGGATGACTGTGGCAGCCGGCACCTGGGCATTTGGCCCGAGCGGTCCTCCTCCTGAATGGAAGGGCGCACGACCACAGTGAGGTCTACGCCATTGAACCTGTTGGTTCCCACTCTGTTCTGGTAGGGATCCTGGGATCTGACATCAGGAATTTGGTCAGGTAATTATTTCTGTGTTTTGTCCGGACTGAAGACTGTCCTGTCTCTGTGTCTATCCGTCCTCCTGTGGAGTGTTTGAGTCTGGGTGCCATCTCCGTCCGGGGATCGGCCGACCAAGGGGTTCCTGTCCCCGCGGTCTGAGTGAGTGAAATCTGCACAATCGCAGCCGCACCGCACCTTGGGTAAAACCCTTGGTGTGAAAGCAAGGGCGATTGAGGCAGTAGCCTGTGGGTTCCTTTTGTGTGTTGCACTGGGCATCGCTCTGACGAACCCGAATTTCCTTCTTGTGTGATTGGTGTCTGTAAAGTCCTCCTGTATTGGTAACCAGACGTCTAAGTTGGGACAGTTCCCTAAAGGAATGCCGGCTCAGTTTTAGGAAGGGTCCGGACTCCTGTAAATTTCTGGAAAAATGGTCTAGGCTAACTCAGGGAGATCCCAAAACTCAGTGGCCACTGTTAAAATCTTGGAACAAGGACCGAGTGGACATCTTGAAAGACAAACTCGGCCAATCTAAAACTAAATTGGAAAAGGAGAGGTTAATTGTTTCATGCAGTGCTGGGAAGAGGCAAATCATAGGTGGACAAAATCAAAACTCGCCTCTCTCAAATATTCAAATAATAAGTTAAAAGCTTTATTAAAAGCCTCCTCTCCCATCACTAGACCAAGCGCTCCCCTTTACCCCGTTCTCTGAAAAAAAAAAAACCAACAACCCCAGATCGATCCCAACCGCCTCCATACTCCCATCACATTGTAAAAAGGACAAAAAAGCCCCCTGTTCTGTTCCCCTTCATTGTCTGCCTCAGAAACTGATTCTTTAGTGTTCCACTACCAATTCAGCAAGGAGGGTGGGCTCCTCAACTAGCCCCCACCCTTCCTGGTCCCTTTCCTTAAACATTTCTTTCAAAATTGTGAAATGACCACAATATCACTCACAAAAATGGTTCATTGGAAAAAGCAGGATCGGGCCCAGACAAGCGGGCAAGCAACAGATAAAGAAACTGAAAAACAGGTTGGAAGCCCTAAGGGCATAGTGTCAGGAGTAAGTGCAAGCATAAACCCCTGGAACAATACGTAAAATGGTGAAATCTGAGTTGATAAAGGTGTCATTTTGGGAAATAAACAAGTGATTTAAGGAAAGAGAGTGATAAGTTAACTCTACAGAGGCGGAAAAGAATTAAGCAGTTAAACCTTGTAAAAATGTTAAAAAAGACCTTGTTAAAAGAATTCTTGGTTTCTTTGCAGCCATTCTGAAGGAAAAATGGGCCCTTTTCCAAAAGAATGTCTGTAAATAATCCAGGTAAAGAGACTATCTAATTAAAATCATTTGACTATGGACAATTGAGTCAAATTTGCTAAAAGAACATGGGGGGGGGGTTCTATTGGAACTTAACTGCCCCAAAAGTATAAAGGTAATGTAATCTATGTACAGCTATGTAAAAACAAAGCAGTGTAAAAGGAATGTTAAGGAAAAGAAAATGTGTATGTATCCGTCTGTCTGTGGGAATATGTGAGGTTTGTAAAACTCCTGTTTTGTAGGTTTAAGATAAATTGGTTTTGTTTTGTTTATAATGCCACTAAAAAATCCATTTGACTCTTTAATTCAAAGTTGCAAAACTGACAGACCTTTTTGCCAGACACAGGTAATCCGTGTCGGTTGGCTTTGAGATTTGGTATTTAACCCTTAAGGGGTAACTTGATTCTTTACAAAATTTCAATGTTTTCAAATAAAGACCACGTCATGACTGCAGCAGGGCAGTCAAAATCAGAAGATTAGGGAGAGATTCTGGATTCTTTTTGTTTGTTTGTTTTTGTAACAAAATAGCAGATGAAAGCTGTAGGAAAAGAATAAGGACAGTGCCCCTCTGAAGCAACAGCAGGGGTGAGGTGCACAAAACAGAAAGAAGCAATGTTAGAAACACTGAGCCTTACAATGGCTGTGTAATCAGACTGTCACTTTGATAAGGGTACATAAAACTCTGTAAGAACAAAAGAAACAGTTACACCTTATGTAAAAATTAATATGGCTAATGTTTTAAAAGTTACAGTATAGAAGGAATGTGCAGACATGTGCAGTGTATATTATAGAGGGGGGTAAAAGAAATGCAAACCAAACATGCTACTTAATTAAAACCCTATTAGGGCTCCAAAGGAGCCACAATAGACTGTGTTTTCTTTTTCAGCTCTCTGTGTGTTTTGGAAGCAAGAGTTAAAAGTAATCAAAACTCTGGTAAAAGTTAATTGTGTTCCTTTTAAGACAGAGTCTCTGAGCTCTGCTAATGGTTTTGAATCCAAAAGCCAAGCCTGTGTTGATGCAAATTACCTAACTGATAAAGGAAGAAGAGAACTGCCAGCACAAAGAAGTTGCAGATAAAGAACATACCTGGTCAGCAAACAAATTGTCTAAATAAAAGGCACGGTATAACAAGATACCTTTAATTAAAATAAATTTAATGTTAATAAGTAACCCTGTAACAATGTATAGTGTGTATGATTTTTGAAAAAAAATCCTTTATGGTAATGATGCTTTTCAGCTGTTACCTGTGAACAAACTTAAAGCTTAACACAGCAGGAAAGACATTGTAAACTTGGTCTGCTGTAAAGGAAAAACTGAGGTACACCACCTCATGGATTTAATGACTGAACAGTGGGATAATTTCCCCATAACTCTTAAAAGATAGAAGCCACTGAAACCTGGCCTGCCTATAGAACAAAAACACAGGAAAATATGGAGGTAATTCCTCTTGCTTTGCCTGCAATCAGCAAGGGTATTTGTGAAAGAAAGGACTATTTTAAGCAATAATGAATGCCACCCCAAAAGGGGTAGAAAAATGTTATTTTTGTCTTTCAGAAAAAGCTGATACCAGCTACAGGACAACCTAATACAGAAACAAATAAAAGTGGATATGATTATCCATGCCTGTTGCTCCAAAGCCCTGTAGTAAAGACATCTCACTAGGATCCTGTATGTGGGATAAAATGAATGAGACCAAAGTACTGTATAATGGGCTATGTGTATGTGTTAATTCTTGGGAAAAAGTGTTTTAAAAGAATGGAAGTGTTAGCAACCTTCCAAGTACTGTGTTTACAAAAGGTAAAAAGGTAACATAGTTCCTAAACCAAACAAAAAGGCAATGTGGGAAACCGAACCATTCATATTATACATGCAAATGGCAACATGTTAAGAATTGCCACTGCAGAAAGACATAACAGCTTACCATTGGTATAACATATTTTTTCAATGGTCTCCCACAACTACTGGCATACTAATGTTACTAACCCTAATTGTTTTTGGTTTTAAATTGTATGTGGGTTTAATTGGAATGTTTGAAATGTGCTGTTGGATAAAACAAATGTATGCAAAGCTAGAGCCACAGGCCCAAATCACCTCCCAGTATTTTCTATTATGTGGACTAAATAAGAAGTGACACTGGCGATTAATAATCTTAGTGTCAAAAGGGGGATATGTAGGAGCAGGATTTTATAATGTCCCATAAGAATTAATGTATGATTTGATTTCATCCTGTCAGCCACCCTTTTTGAATAGCAGAAAGGAATGACAGACCAGAACAATCCTTATGACTGATTATGGTCACCCTTTTGTTTTAGAATAAGTTATAATGTCTACTATGGTTTCCTATATGTATTACAAAGTAGGCACTCTAGTTAAATATACATTTCTTTGTTTTAAGGTTTAGTAAGTAAGAAACAGGATTCTCTATTGTGTCTATGTTAAGTAGATTAGAGGAACATTAAAGGCCTGGGTCTCAATGTAAATTGTCTTGGTTATTGATTGTAAAACTTAGCAAGGTTTAATTTGCAATGCCTTTTTACTCGATATAAAATACTACTGTTTGTATTCTCAATCTGTTTGTGTGAATGAGGAATGTATGCATCAGGAAAAGATAAGGTGTGAAGGCCATTGTTATAGCCACAGCCAAGGAAAAAGAAGTAAAGAGACTTAAAGGACATCAAAGAATCATCAGGTACTGCTTACTACCCAGACGGCTGTTAAACTATCTGGCATCGCAGCGTGGATACATGCTTCGCAGTGTAAGAAGGCACCACCCCCAGCGAACCAATCATCACCTCAGGACCACGCAGAGTCAATTTTGACTCCAGAAGAAGACGTAGAGGAACAGCCTGCAATACCTTACCATCTACGCTCTCGTAAGGGTTACCGGAAGCAGACGACGACCTAAAGCAAGGCCCAAAAAGAAGCAGTAGTGAGCCTAGCGCCTGCTGCCTGGTGGACGTAAAACCGTGACTGCGGTTCCCTCAGTTGAGGTTGTCAGAACCAGAAGGGCCTTGCCTCCAACATGCGCCTCTGGTGGCGCCTGTTCCTCGGCTGCTGGTGTCTTGAGGTCTGGGGAGTCCACAATGACAATTCTTTTATCCAGCAGCAAGTGTGGATAGCTCAGACTCTTAATATTTCTAATTGCCGGGTCTGCAGCCACATCCCAGCCCACTCTCAAGCTGGTGTTCCTGTCCTGGCAATCCCACTCAATTCCCCAGACCTCACTGGAGGACCTCGTCTGTTTAACAAAACATGGAACAGCAATGATACTTGGGAAGCAGTGGGAATAAATGTATCTAAATGGATAAGTGTGGTGGAGGGAAAAGGTTATTGGTGTTGGATGTGTAATGGGACAGGGCTGGATCTGGGAAAAAGCCGTTGCCTTCAGCATATTGTGGCCAATGGTGTATGGGATTGGGATTATTTGAACAAAACTAAAAAGTGGCGGGCTGGGTATGGGGATATGAAATTTTTTCTTGACCTGAGGATCAAACAGAAAAATCAATTTCATGTTCCCCCTACAGTAACCTTAGTGAAAACAATACAATCTTTCAACACCATGCAAAAAGGCTCCTGAGGTTACAAGCAGTAGTTGAAATAATGGCAAATGAAACCAGAGAGAGTTTTAAAAACCCTAGCCAAAGAAACAGAGGCGATCTGACAGAGGGCCCTCCAAAACGGTCAGGCATTGGACATAGTGTTGGCGGCCAAAGGAGGGACCTGTGCTCTCATTGGAAAAGAGTGTTGTGTGTTCATACCTGACGACACCAATGAGGTAATAGATCGCGCTAGTCACTTAGAACAAATCGCATATCTTCCCCATGAAGAGCCGAGTTCTTTATGGAAGTGGCTAAGTAACCTGTTCAATTTCTCTGGCATAGGAAACTGGTTGTTTCAGGGAGCCCTGACTATCCTGTTTGAAATCTTAATGATTTTTGTATGTTTTCAGCTAATCTCCTGTTGTATCCAGAATTGTGTAAGGTATGCCACCC
>NW_020703531.1:0-3603 GCF_002925995.2 Terrapene triunguis | reverse complement strand
GGGGGGGGGACTCTCCAGTGCCCAGAAGGAGCACGCAAGAGAGTTACATAAGATTATACGGCAGCGATCATGCATCGTTGTCCCGGTCGCTCATATTGAGGACCTTCTAAGGGAAATAGACCGCCAGTGCCCCTGGTATCCGGACCGCGGGTCTTTACAGCTTTTTGATTGGATACGGATTGGGATCACCTTGTATAATGAACCCCGTGCCCCAGTTCAGCACCTGCTGCTCTGGCAGCGTTGCAAGGAGGCGCTGGAGGGGGTCGGCCCCGACGGCCCCAAGCCGGTCTCCCTTGTGCCCCCAGGTGATGGGCCACCCCCCTCCTACCCGCAGCTGACCCTCCCTGCGCCGCCGCCCACGGCAGCACCCCCCTGCCCACCGGTCGGGCGGGAGGGCGCTGTCGCCGCGGCGGTGCAGCCAGTGCGCGAGGCCGGTCTCTTGACCGGCGAGGAATCCAGCCGTGGGTTCGAGGCGTTCCCCGTCTCTAGGCGGGATAATGGAAATGGGGGGGAGATAGTGGATTGAGAGGCTCTCCCCTACTCGGTTCTGCGCGAGCTCCGCAAGGCGGTTCGTGAGACCGGGGTGCGGTCCACTTTCACCCTGGGGACCTTGAAAGGTGTGTCAAACAGTTGCTCCTTGCTCCCCCAAGATTGGAAAGACATGTGTCGCATGGTGCTGTCCCCCGCGCAATATGTTGTGTGGGACAGCAAGTACCAGCGAGAGGCGCTTGCGGCAGCAGCACAAGGTGGGGGGGCTTATCTTGCTGAGCAGTTGTATGGCACAGGGCAGTTTTTGAGCATCCCCCAGCAGGTGGAGGGCACGCCCCGGGCAGCTTATCCCTGGTGGTCTAGTGGTTAGGATTCGGCGCACTCACCGCCGCGGCCCGAGTCCGTGGGCGGATGATGGAGGGGGCTACATCTCAATTTGTGGGGCTGTGATTTATTAACGCTTTAATTGCCACCATCCATATTGATGATTAGGCGTACGGCCCTCCCCCTCCGTTGGCTCACTGATGAGCCCGTCTGGGTTGCACAGTGGCCGCTTCCTCTGGAAAAGCTGGAGGCCCTCCAGCACTTGGTTAATGACCAGCTACGGGCAGGGCATGTGGAGGAGTCCACTAGCCCCTTTATTACCTCCGTGTTTGAAAGCAGGAGTTAGAAGTAAAAGGCAATCAAAAGACTGGAAAAGTTAATTGTGACCCTTTTTAAGTAAGAATTTTTAAGCTGTGGATAGCTTTGGATCTGGAAGCAAGCCAGAAAGCATTTGTATTAATGCAATCTTCTAACTAATAAGGTAGAAGCCACTGAAATCTGGGCTGCCTATGAAACAAATACAAGGAAACATTTTAAGCAATGACTGACTGCCCAGAAGGGGTAGACCTCTGTTCTTTTGTTTTTCAGATCATCAGAGAAAACGGATGCCAGCTAAACAGCATTCAATGTACCATGCATTTACTGGCACAATAGGAATTATTTTTGTGTTTTATGGCAAAAATTGTTGTTAAAAATTGCATACCAACAGTCTTTGGAAACAAGGACATGGAAAGTTAACCCACTCCCCATATTGCCCATGGGATCCTTCTGGCTACCTCAGATTTCTAGCCAGAGGGCTGGGGAGGGAGGAAAGCAATTAGACACCTGAGGTTGTACCGAGTGAACTCCTCAAAAGTGGGTGTGCTTGTCCCGGTTTGTTGCTCCAAAGCTCTGTAATAAAGTTATTTTACTGGAAGAGTGAAGGTTTCCTTTGTAAGTTAAGAGAAGCCAAGAAGAGAAGAGGAAAAAGCATAGAATGAGTTAACTGAGAGGAAGATACAGCTTGCAGGCTCATCCAAGGTCACAGCCAAAATTTGGCTGACCCCCAAGACAAAGGGGGGGGCTTAAATGTGCCCAAGCAACTAAGATCTGCAAAATACAGACAATGCATTAATGAAATGTGTTAGGTTTTTTCTCACAGGTAGAGAAGTGCTACTCAAAGACCCTAGCACCCCTGCCATTAATTGAAACAAGGAAACTGAGTCTATGTAAAGTCCATCAACGAAAGACTGCTTTTGGCTCCATGCTGGAAAGGCCCTTTCCAAGTCCTGTTAACCACCAACACTGCTGTGAGGTGCCAAGGACTGACTGCCTGGACCCATGCTTCTCACTGCAAAAAGATCCCTCCACCTCGGGAGGACTTTCTGACTGATGATAAGCCTATTTCTCCTTCTAGTTCTGCTGTGCCGTCTGGACAGCAGGAAAAAGGAAAAAAAGACAAGGTGAAGTGCTAGTAACCTCTCCCTTGTCCACTGACAGACCTACTGTTGCTTTGAATTTTTCGAGAAGACACAAAACCACTACAGGGTGATGTGCTAGTAACCTCTCCCCTGTATGATGCTGAATCATGACTGTTTCAGGAAAAGAGAAGAAGGAACACTTGCTTCATTGAAACCACAAAGTCCAGGGATTCCTGACTACAAGAGACATTAAGAACTGACCCTGGTGAAGAAACAAAGAATTATACACTAGCAGAAAGAAACTTGTGGGACCCGTGCTTGGGAATGTGGTATTGATTGGATTTTGGGGTTTATTCTACAGGCTGCGCCCTGTGTTTTGGATAAGTCCTTCAGCATGTATTGCCCTTCCTAATTGGATTTTAAATGACAAGTACCAAAGGCACCTTGTTGCCATTGCCCCTGCCATTTCCTTCATTACACTATTACCCCTGTAATACATCCAAATACAGACAATGACCCAGAAGTTGCTGACAGAGATGGTATTGAATATCACTGAGGCTGGGAAGGCATTGCAGTGGGATCTAGCATGTTCAGGCTTGGCCCACTGCCCTTACAGACACATCAGGAGTACCATCTGATCTGTGGCATGGAGACATACTTGAAAACTTTCTGGGTGGAAGTGCAGACGTTTTCAGTGCTCCTTCCAAGCATATGGACCGGTTGAGGGGGTGTGGCCTCCCACATACCGAATCCTGCCGGGTCAATGGGGAGGATGCATGTGGGATTGGGTAATTCACCAAGACATCTGGGAAATTAGACCTCCTGGTATGCCCAATCGATTTTTAGTCAGTGCTCCTGGGATTACACCTGACAGGACACTTACTTTTTCAAGCTAATGATAGCTGTGTGTATGTTAATGACACCACATTACAAGACATTTGGGTCCACCTGGCAGAAGTATTAAATCAATCTGATTTCTGCCTGGCCGTTGCCCCGGAAATGCAAGGTCTGTTAAGTACCTGCCTTGTTCCTGTCTGCAAATCACCCAGTAACATCTGGGGTGTGAGACAGTGAAAGAAATGTGTTGTTTTAAGCTTACTAATAATAGTAATCGCATGTAATAGCAAATTGATATGCTGAAATGTTATGCTTAAGCCATTTGCTAAAGATGTTTTTTCTCCTTGGTGGAATTACATTTAGTTATAGCCACCCTTAGAGTGGATAAAGACCCTTTTATAGTATGGGGTCTTAGTTTTAATTTTTGGCGTTTTGCTTTGCTGCTTTGTTTAATGTTTACCCAATCTAGTGGCGTTGTGTATGCTACCCTGCAAAGGTGCTTTGTCTAAACACCGCATATAAAATAAAATAGGGGGGGATGTAGGAATGTGTT
>NW_020703530.1:0-3357 GCF_002925995.2 Terrapene triunguis | reverse complement strand
CCTGGGAGGCTTTTGGCTTGAGGCTTTTTGCAGGAGGCTTGTAAAGCTCTCTGGCTACCAACAAACCTGGCGTTCTGTTTCCTTTCCTGCGTCGTCACCACTGCAGCTGGTGACCCCGACGTGATACCCCTCTACTCACCGGCTGGAGATGCCGAGCGCGCCCGCGGCTGTTTGCCGCCCCTAATTCGTGAGTATGGGGGGGGGACTCTCCAGTGCCCAGAAGGAGCACGCAAGAGAGTTACATAAGATTATACGGCAGCGATCATGCATCGCTGTCCCGGTCGCTCATATTGAGGACCTTCTAAGGGAAATAGATCGCCAGTGCCCCTGGTATCCTGACTGCGGGTCTTTACAGCTTTTTGATTGGATACGGATTGGGATCACCTTGTATAGTGAACCCCGTGCCCCAGTTCAGCACCTGCTGCTCTGGCAGCGTTGCAAGGAGGCGCTGGAGGGGGTCGGCCCTGACGGCCTTAAGCCAGTTTCCCCTTTGCCCCCAGGTGATGGGCCACCCCCCTCCTACCCGCAGCTGACCCTCCCTGCGCCGCCGCCCGTGGCGGCGCCCCCCTGCCTACCGGTCAGGCGGGGGGGCGCTGATGCCGTGGCGGTGCAGCCAGTGCGCGAGGCCGGTCTCTTGACCGGCGAGGAATCCAGCTGTGGGCTCGAGGCGTTTCCCGTCTCTAGGCGGGATAATGGAAACGGGGGGCAGATAGTGGACTGGGAGGCTCTCCCCTACTCGGTTTTGCACGAGCTCCTGGGGATCATGGAAGGTGTGTCAAACAGTTACTCCTTGCTCCCCCAAGATTGGAAAGACATGTGTCGCATGGTGCTGTCTCCCGCGCAATACGTTGTGTGGGATAGCGAGTACCAGCGAAAGGCGCTTGCGGCAGCAGCACAGGGTGGGGGGGCTTATCTTGCTGAACAGTTGTATGGCACAGGGCAGTTTTTAAGCATCCCCCAGCAGGTGGAGGGCACGCCCCGGGCAGCTTATCCCTGGTGGTCTAGTGGTTAGGATTCGGCGCTCTCACCGCCGCGGCCCGAGTCCGTGGGCGGATGATGGAGGGGGTACATCTCCACCTGTGGGGCCGTGATGTATTAACGCTTTAACTGCCACCATCCATATTGATGATTAGGCGTACGGCCCTCCCCCTCCGTTGGCTCACTGACGAGCCTGTATGGGTTGCACAGTGGCCGCTTTCTCTGGAAAAGCTGGAGGCCCTCCAGCACTTGGTTAATGACCAGCTACGGGCAGGGCATGTGGAGGAGTCCACTAGCCCCTTTATTACCCCCGTGTTTGTAAGCACAAAAGACTGGGAAAGTCAATTGTGTCCCTTTTTAAGTAAGAATCTTTAAGCTGTGGATAGCTTTGGATTTGGAAGCAAGCCAGAAAGCATCTGTGTTAATGCAAGTTTCTAACTAATAAAGTAGAAGCCACTGAAACCTGGGCTGCCTATGAAACAAATACAAGGAAATATTTTAAGCAATGACTGACTGCCCAGAAGGGGTAGACCTCTGTTTTTTTGTTTTTCAGATCATCAGAGAAAACGGATGCCAGCTGAACAGCATTCAATGTACCATGCATTTACTGGCACAATAGGGATTATTTTTGTGTTTTATGGCAAAAATTGTTGTTAAGAATTGCATACCAACAGTCTTTGGAAACAAGGACATGGAAGGTTAATCCACTCCCCATATTGCCCATGGGATCCTTCTGGCTACCTCAGATTTCTAGCCAGAGGGCTGGGGAGGGAGGAAAGCAATTAGACACCTGAGGTTGTACCGAGTGCACTCCTCAAAAGTGGGTGTGCTTGTCCCGGTTTGTTGCTCCAAAGCTCTGTAATAAAGTTATTTTACTGGAAGAGTGAAGGTTTCCTTTGTAGGTTAAGAGAAGCCAAGAAGAGAAGAGGAAAAAGCACAGAATGAGTTAACTGAGAGGAAGATACCGCTTGCAGGCTCATCCAAGGTCACAGCCAAAACTTGGCTGACCCCCAAGACAAAGGGGGGGGCTTAAATGTGCCCAAGCAACTAAGATCTGCAAAATACAGACAATGCATTAATGAAATGTGTTAGGTTTTTTCTCACAGGTAGAGAAGTGCTACCTAAAGATCCTAGCACCCCTGCCATTAATTGAAACCAGGAGACTGAGTCTATGTAAAGTCCATCAACGAAAGACTGTTTTGGCTCCATGCTGGAAAGGCCCTTTCCAAGTCCTGTTAACCACCAACACCGCTGTGAAGTGCCAAGGACTGACTGCCTGGACCCATGCTTTTCACTGCAAAAAGACCCCTCCACCTCGGGAGGACTTTCTGACTGATGATAAGCCTATTTCTCCTTCTAGTTCTGCTGTGCCGTCTGGACAGCAGGAAAAAGGAAAAAAAGACAAGGTGAAGTGCTAGTAACCTCTCCCTTGTCCACTGACAGACCTACTGTTGCTTTGAATTTCTTTAGAAGACACAAAACCACTACAGGGTGATGTGCTAGTAACCTCTCCCCTGTATGATGCTGAATCATGACTGTTTCAGGAATTAGAGAAGAAAGAATACTTGCTTCATTAAAACCACAAAGTCCAGGAATTCCTGACTACAAGAGACATTAAGAACTGACCCTGGTGAAGAAACAAAGAATCATACATTGGCAGGAAGAAACTTGTGGAACCCATGCTTGGGAACGTGGTATTGATTGGATTTTGGGGTTTATTCTACAGGCTGCACCCTGTGGTTTTGGATAAGTCCCTCAGCATGTATTGCCCCTGCCATTTCCTTCATTACACTATTACCCCTGTAACACATCCAAATACAGACAATGACCCAGAAGTTGCTGACAGAAATGGTATTGAATATCACTGAGGCTGGGAAGGCATTGCAGTGGGATCTAGCATGTTCAGGCTTGGCCCACTGCCCTTACAGACACATCAGGAGTACCATCTGATCTGTGGCCATGGAGACATACTTGAAAACTTTCTGGATGGAAGTGCAGACGTTCTCAGTGCTCCTTCCAAGCATATGGACCGGTAAAGGGGGTGTGGGCTCTCACATACCGAATCCTGCCGGGTCCATGGGGAGGATGCATGTGGGATTGGGTAATTCACCAAGACATCTGGGAAATTAAACTACCTGGTATGCCCAGTTAATTTTAGTCAGTGCTCCTGGGATTACACCTGACAGGACACTTACTTTTTCAAGCTAACGACAGCTGTGTGTATATTAAGGACACCACACTACAAGACATTTGGGTCCACCTGGCAAAAGTATTGAATCAATCTGATTTCTGCCTGGCCGTTGCCCCAGACATGCAAGGTCTGTTAAGTACTTGCCTTGTTCCTGTCTGCAAATCACCCAGTAACATCTGGGGTGTGAG
>NW_020703529.1:0-3754 GCF_002925995.2 Terrapene triunguis | reverse complement strand
GCAGGAGGCTTGTAAAGCCCTCTGGCTACCAACAAACCTGGCGTTCTATTTCCTTTCCTGCGTCGTCACCACTGCAGCTGGTGACCCCGACGTGATACCCCTCTACTTACCGGCTGGAGATGCCGAGCGCGCCCGCGGCTGTTTGCCGCCCCTAATTCGTGAGTATGGGGGGGGGACTCTCCAGTGCCCAGAAGGAGCACGCAAGAGAGTTACATAAGATTATACGGCAGCGATCATGCATCGCTGTCCCGGTCGCTCATATTGAGGACCTTCTAAGGGAAATAGATCGCCAGTGCCCCTGGTATCCTGACTGCGGGTCATTACAGCTTCCTGATTGGATAAGGATTGGGATCACCTTGCATAGTAAACCCCGTGCCCCAGTTCAGCACCTGCTGCTCTGGCAGCGTTGTAAGGAGGCGCTGGAGGGGGTCGGCCCCGACGGCCTCAAGCCGGTCTCCCTTTTGCCCTCAGGTGATGGGCCACCCCCCTCCTACCCGCAGCTGACCCTCCCTGCGCCGCCGCCCGTGGCGGCGCCCCCCTGCCTACCGGTCGGGCAGGGGGGCGCTGACGCCGCGGCGGTGCAGCCAGTGCGTGAGGCCGGTCTCTTGACCGACGAGGAATCCAGCTGTGGGTTCGAGGCGTTCCCCATCTCTAGGCAGGATAATGGAAATGGGGGGGAGATAGTGGATTGGGAGGCTGTCCCCTACTCGGTTCTGCGCGAGCTCCGCAAGGCGGTTCGTGAGACCGGGGTGCGGTCCACTTTCACCCTGGGGACCTTGAAAGGTGTGTCAAACGGTTATCACATGCTCCCCCAAGATTGGAAAGACATGTGTCGCATGGTGCTGTCTCCCGCGCAATACGGTGTGTGGGACAGCGAGTACCAGCGAGAGGCGCTTGCGGCAGCAGCACAAGGTGGGGGGGCCTATCTTGCTGAGCAGTTGTATGGCACAGGGCAGTTTTTGAGCATCCCCCAGCAGGTGGAGGGCACGCCCCGGGCAGCTTATCCCTGGTGGTCTAGTGGTTAGGATTCGGCGCTCTCACCGCCGCGGCCCGAGTCCGTGGGCGGATGATGGAGGGGGCTACATCTCCATCTGTGGGGCCGTGATTTATTAACACAGTTAACTGCCACCATCCATATTGATGATTAGGCGTACGGCCCTCCCCCTCCGTTGGCTCACTAACGAGCCTGTATGGGTTGCACAGTGGCCGCTTCCTTTGGACCTGCTGGAGGCCCTCCAGCACTTGGTTAATGACCAGCTACGGGCAGGGCATGTGGAGGAGTCCACTAGCCCCTTTAATACCCCCGTGTTTGTAAGCACAAAAGACTGGAAAAGTCAATTGTGTCCCTTTTTAAGTAAGAATTTTTAAGCTGTGGATAGCTTTGGATCTGGAAGCAAGCCAGAAAGCATTTGTATTAATGCAATCTTCTAACTAATAAGGTAGAAGCCACTGAAACCTGGGCTGCCTATGAAATAAATACAAGGAAACATTTTAAGCAATGACTGACTGCCCAGAAGGGGTAGACCTCTGTTCTTTTGTTTTTTAGATTATCAGAGAAAACGGATGCCAGCTGAACAGCATTCAATGTACCATGCATTTACTGGCACAATAGAAATTATTTTTGTGTTTTATGGCAAAAATTGTTGTTAAGAATTGCATACCAACAGTCTTTGGAAACAAGGACATGGAAGGTTAACCCACTCCCCATATTGCCAATGGGATCCTTCTGGCTACCTCAGATTTTTAGCCAGAGGGCTGGGGAGGGAGGAAAGCAATTAGACACCTGAGGTTGTACCGAGTGCACTCCTCAAAAGTGGGTGTGCTTGTCCCGGTTTGTTGCTCCAAAGCTCTGTAATACAGTTATTTTACTGGAAGAGTGAAGGTTTCCTTTGTAGGTTAAAAGAAGCCGAGAAAGGGAGAAGAGGAAAAAGCACAGAATGAGTTAACTGAGAGGAAAATACAGCTTGCAGGCTCATCCAAGGTCACAGCCAAAATTTGGCTGACCCCCAAGACAAGGGGGGGGCTTAAATGTGCCCAAGCAACTAAGATCTGCAAAATACAGACAATGCATTAATGAAATGTGTTAGGTTTTTTTACAGGTAAAGAAGTGCTATCCAAAAATCCTAGCACCCCTGCCATTAATTGAAACAAGGAAACTGAGTCTATGTAAAGTCCATCAACGAAAGACTGCTTTGGCTCCATGCTGGAAAGGCCCTTTCCAAGTCCTGTTAACCACCAACACCGCTGTGAAGTGCCAAGGACTGACTGCCTGGACCCATGCTTTTCACTGCAAAAAGACCCCTCCACCTCGGGAGGACTTTCTGACTGATGATAAGCCCATTTCTCCTTCTAGTTCTGCTGTGCCTTCTGGACAGCAGGAAAAAGGAAAAAAAGACAAGGTGAAGTGCTAGTAACCTCTCCCTTGTCCACTGACAGACCTGCTGTTGCTTTAGATTTTTCTAAAAGACACAAAACCACTACAGGGTGATGTGCTAGTAACCTCTCCCCTGTATGATGCTAAACCACACTGTTTCAGGAAAAGAGAAGAAGGAACACTTGCTTCCTTGAAACCACAAAGTCCAGGAATTCCTGACTACAAGAGACATTAAGAACTGACCCTGGTGAAGAAACAAAGAATTATACACTGGCAGGAAGAAATTTGTGGAACCCATGCTTGGGAATGTGGTATTGATTGGATTTTGGGGTTTATTCTACAGACTGCGCCCTGTGGTTTGGATAAGTCCCTCAGCATGTATTGCCTTCCCTAATTGGATTTTAAATGATAAGTACCAAAGGCACCTTGTTGCCATTGCCCCTGTCATTTCATCCATTACACTATTACCCCTGTAATACATTCAAATACAGACAACGACCCAGAAGTTGCTGACAAAGATGGTATTGAATATCACTGAGGCTGGGAAGGCATTGCAGTGGGATCTAGCATGTTCAGGCTTGGCCCACTGCCCTTACAGACACATCAGGAGTACCATCTGATCTGTGGCCATGAAGACATACTTAAAGACTTTCTGGGTGGAAGTGCAGACGTTTTTAGTGCTCCTTCCAAGCATATGGACCGGTTGAGGGGGTGTGGGCTCCCACATACCAAATCCTGCCGGGTCCATGGGGAGAATGCATGTGGGATTGGGTAATTTACCAAGACATCTGGGAAATTAAACCACCTGGTATGCCCAGTTAATTTTAGTCAGTGCTCCTGGGATTACACCTAACAGGACACTTACTTTTTCAAGCTAATGACAGCTGTGTGTATGTTAATGACACCACATTACAAGACATTTGGGTCCACCTGGCAGAAGTATTAAATCAATCTGATTTCTGCCTGGCCGTTGCCCCAGACATGCAAGGTCTGTTAAGTACCTGCCTTGTTCCTGTCTGCAAATCACCCAGTAACATCTGGGGTGTGAGACAGTGAAAGAAATGTGTTGTTTTAAGCTTACTGATAATAGTAATTGCATGCAATAGCAAATTGATATGCTGAAATGTTATGCTTAAGCCATTTGCTAAAGATGTTTTTCCTCCTTGGTGGAATTATATTTAGTCATAGCCACCCTTAGAGTGGATAAAGACCCTTTTATAGTATGGGGTCTTAGTTTTGATTTTTGGCGTTTTGCTTTGCTGCTTTGTTTAATGTTTACCCAATCTAGTAATATTGTGTATGCTACCCTGCAAAGGTGCTTTGTCTAAACACCGCATATAAAATAAAATAGGGGGGGATGTAGGAATGTGTTGCTCCCTA
>NW_020703528.1:0-2063 GCF_002925995.2 Terrapene triunguis | reverse complement strand
GCAGGAGGCTTGTAAAGCCCTCTGGCTACCAACAAACCTGGCGTTCTGTTTCCTTTCCTGCGTCGTCACCACTGCAGCTGGTGACCCCGACGTGATACCCCTCTACTCACCGGCTGGAGATGCCGAGCGCGCCCGCGGCTGTTTGCCGCCCCTAATTCGTGAGTATGGGGGGGAGACTCTCCAGTGCCCAGAAGGAGCACGCAAGAGAGTTACATAAGATTATACGGCAGCGATCATGCATCGCTGTCCCGGTCGCTCATATTGAGGACCTTCTAAGGGAAATAGACCGCCAGTGCCCCTGGTATCCGGACCGCGGGTCTTTACAGCTTTTTGATTGGATACGGATTGGGATCGCCTTGTATAGTGAACCCCGTGCCCCAGTTCAGCACCTGCTGCTCTGGCAGCGTTGTAAGGAGGCGCTGGAGGGGTTCGGCCCCGATGGCCTTAAGCCGGTCTCCCTTTTGCCCCCAGGTGATGGGCCACCCCCCTCCTACCCGCAGCTGACCCTCCCTGCGCCGCCGCCCGTGGCGGCGCCCCCCTGCCTACCGGTCGGGTGGGGGGGCGCTGTCGCCGCGGCTGTGCAGCCAGCGCGTGAGGCCGGTCTCTTGACCGATGAGGAATCCAGGTGTGGGTTCGAGGCGTTTCCCGTCTCTAGGCGGGATAATGGAAATGGGGGGCAGATAGTGGACTGGGAGGCTCTCCCCTACTCGGTTCTGCACGAGCTCCGGGGGATCTTGAAAGGTGTGTCTAACGGTTATCACTTACTCCCCCAAGATTGGAAAGACATGTGTCGCATGGTGCTGTCTCCCGCGCAATACGTTGTGTGGGACAGCAAGTACCAGCAAGAGGCGCTTGCGGCAGCAGCACAAGGTGGGGGGGCTTATCTTGCTGAGCAGTTATATGGCTCAGGGCAGTTTTTGAGCATCCCCCAGCAGGTGGAGGGCACGCCCCGGGCAGCTTATCCCTGGTGGTCTAGTGGTTAGGATTTGGCGCTCTCACCGCCGCGGCCCGAGTCTGTGGGCGGATGATGGAGGGGGTACATCTCCACCTGTGGGGCCGTGATGTATTAATGCTTTAACTGCCACCTTCCATATTGATGATTAGGCATATGGCCCTCCCCCTCCGTTGGCTTACTGACGAGCCCGTGTGGGTTGCACAGTGGCCGCTTCCTTTGGACCTGCTGGAGGCCCTCCAGCACTTGGTTAATGACCAGCTACGGGCAGGGCATGTGGAGGAGTCCACTAGCCCCTTTATTACCCCCGTGTTTGTAAGCACAAAAGACTGGGAAAGTCAATTGTGTCCCTTTTAAGTAAGAATCCTTAAGCTGTGGATAGCTTTGGATCTGGAAGCAAGCAAGAAAGCATTTGTATTAATGCAATTTTCTAATTAATAAGGTAGAAGCCACTGAAATCTGGGCTGCCTATGAAATAAATACAAGGAAACATTTTAAGCAATGACTGACTGCCCAGAAGGGGTAGACCTCTGTTCTTTTGTTTTTCAGATTATCAGAGAAAATGGATGCCAGCTGAACAGCATTCAATGTACCATGCATTTACTGGCACAATAGGGATTAATTTTGTGTTTTATGGCAAAAATTGTTGTTAAGAATTGCATACCAACAGTCTTTGGAAACAAGGACATGGAAGGTTAACCCACTCCCCATATTGCCAATGGGATCCTTCTGGCTACCTCAGATTTCTAGCCAGAGGGCTGGGGAGGGAGGAAAGCAATTAGACACCTGAGGTTGTACCGAGTGCACTCCTCAAAAGTGGGTGTGCTTGTCCCGGTTTGTTGCTCCAAAGCTCTGTAATAAAGTTATTTTACTGGAAAAGTTAATTTTAGTCAGTGCTCCTGGGATTACACCTGACAGGACACTTACTTTTTCAAGCTAATGACAGCTGTGTGTATGTTAATGACACCACACTACAAGACATTTGGGTCCACCTGGCAGAAGTATTAAATCAATCTGATTTCTGCCTGGCCGTTGCCCCGGAAATGCAAGGTCTGTTAAGTACCTGCCTTGTTCCTGTCTGCAAATCACCCAGTAACATCTGGGGTGTGAG
>NW_020703527.1:0-1292 GCF_002925995.2 Terrapene triunguis | reverse complement strand
TGGGATCGAAGTGTTTGGACAAACCAGCCCCATGGGTTAATTGATTTTGGATCACAGAAACCCCCTTGGGAGCTGCCACCCGATGTGCCAAAACTACCCCTGCTTCTGTTTTCCCTGCCAGCTCAGGACTCCAGCACCCCGTCTTGCTGAATTAGACACTCCAGTCCACTTCAACACAGACCCAGGGTCTGAATCACTTGTCCCAATGCTGCAAGTTTACCCAAAAACAGCTCACAGGAGTGTGCTGGTCTTTAGCACTCAGATGCCCAACTCCCAATGGGGTCTAAACCCAGATAAATTCGTTTTACCCTGCATAAAGCTTATGCAGGGCAAACTCATAAGTTGTTCGCCCCCTATAACACAGATAGAGAGATATGCACAGCTGTTTGCTCCCCCAGGTATTAATACATACTCTGAGTAAATTACTGAATAAAAAGTGATTTTATTAAATACAGACAGTAGGATTTAAGTAGTTCAAAGTAGTAACAGACAGAACAAAGTAAGTCACAAGCAAAATAAAATAAAATGCGCAAATCTATGCCTAATCAAACTAAATACAGATAAGTTCCTCACCAGTTCCAGAATGCTCCCTTTTACAGGCTAATCTCCCTTTAGCCTGGGTCCAGCAATCACTCACCCCCCTGTAGTTACTGTCTTTTGTTTCAGTTTCCTTCAAGCATCCTGGGGGGGTGGAGAGGCTCCTTCTTTAGCCAGCTCAAGACAAAATGGAGGGGTCTCCCCCAGGGTTAAATAGACTCTCTCTTGTGGGAGGAGACCCCCCTCCTCCCTCCTATGCAAAGTCCAGCTCCAAGATGGAGTTCTGGAGTCACCTGGGCAAGTCACATGTCCCTGCATGACTCAGTCTTTACAGGCTGAAGCCATTGCCCACATGGAATCTTGCATGTCTCCAGGAAGACTTCTTATGTGGATTGGAGCATTCCAAGATGCATTGTTCCCCAAGTGTTTCCTGATCAGGTACTTAACCTGGCGAATTCCTACCTAAAGAAGCCGACCAAATGCCTCCCAAAGCTTACTTAGAAACCAAGCAAGCATACAGCTCATATTCTTAACCTCAAGTAGAAAATGATATATATATGTACAAATAGGATGAATAGATATAGTAGACCATAACCTTTACGGAGATATGTTACCTGGCACAGGCAGCACCAAACATATTCCAGTTATGTCATACATACATTTATAAGCACCCCCTCCCCATAAAGCCTTATGGGGTACACTGTCACAGGATGGTTATGTAAGCTGCGTGCACACCCCCACGTTGCTGTAAGGAG
>NW_020703526.1:0-7116 GCF_002925995.2 Terrapene triunguis | reverse complement strand
AATGTAACCCTTCTGCCCATCTAAGTTGGCAGCAACAAGGGCCGGGTTCTGTATCTAGGGGTTCCGTTTCAATAACACAATGCAAAACCGGCTCGAGCCCCCACCCAGTGACCTGGGACAATTACATACCACCCCCCTGGGTACCTCTAAGAGGCAATACTTCCCCTCTCGCAAGCACGGAGTCTGAGTGTAGCAGAAAATGTTTAATAACATGAGGTAAACGACATCAGCATAAAATTGGAAAAAACACCACAAACAGGATTCATAACACAAACCATGAGCAAAACCCACCCCAGCAAATGGGGCTGTGTCCTTTCCCGTTGGTTCTTGAATCCAGCAACCCAAAAATCACCCAGAGTCCCCAAAGTCCAACATCCCCAAAGTCTCTTGGGTCCAGCAACCACCCAAAGTCCCAAAAGTCCAACAACCCCCAAAGTCTCTGTCCCTGGTCAGTGCAGCCCCAGAGTAAAAAAAGGGGGGGGGGCACGCAGGGTGTTAAGGGGCACCTTACGTGATCCAAGGCTGGCCAGCCGTCTGTTTCTCCGTGGGGGTTCCGCCGCAGCCTTTACCACGAGCCAGTCCACTTTCCTGCCAGCCCACGAACTGCTCCGCTCTACAAGCTGCTCCGCTCCGCTCCGCTCACCGACCTGTGAGCCGTTCCAGCCGTCCCTGCAAACAGCTCCGCTCGCCGTTCCTTGGGCCACTCCAACCGGCCCCGCAAGGCTCCACGCCGCTCACTGCTCCTCCAGTCGTCCCCACAAATTGCTCCGCCAGCTGCTGAGCAATATAGCTTCAGGCTCCCCCGCTAGTTAACACAGCACTCAGTGATCTCAGCTCTTAATAATATCAGCTCTTTTGTGATTTCAGCTCTTAGTGATTTCAGCTCAGGGGAGCCCCAGTGCTGGTGCACCATTGGCCCAAAGTGAATTCAGCTCAGCAGCCTGTAACTAGACTCCTAAGGGAATCAAAGTTAGCTCTGACATTCAACAGTGGAGAGAGGAGGCAGTGCAATTGGTGCTTCAAACCCTCAGAGGGGGGCCCATACCATCAGGTACAAATACCTGTCCCCATCCTCTCTCAATTCACTGGGTTTTGTAACCCATGCCCCTTGACAAGCAAATGCTACTTAGGTAATGGTGAAGGATTCACTCAGTCCTTCTGTCATACAACAGTTCCACTGGCCTTGATTCACAGAATCAGGGTAACAAAACTTTATTCTTCCTGCCCCAATAACAGAGAAACTGGGGATCCCACACCAGCCAAAGTAACCACTTTCGGTTGCTGTGGGCTCATGCTAGGCGTGTGGGTGTGCCTATGCAAACAAGATCCGCCCCTGGAGTTCTTTTCCACACTCGCCATAATTCACCACCAGATGTCAGGGTAGAGCTCATCCTGACTCTGCTTACATCCTCCCCCCAGCCAAGAATTTGTCGTCCCGACAAATCACACTCCCTATTATACCAACTCACTGGATCCCTCCAAAGGGCCTCAGATAGCCCACTCTAGCTTCCACAAGCCTGTGTGCTAAACATATTGGTTCCTCACTAGTCACTCCAGGTGCATCATAAGTCAACCGTTTTACTGGTCTTATTACCCTGTCTCGTCTATTGAGAATCTCTGTTGCCGTGGTAGGGGGGACAGCCTCTTGAACGATGGATGGAGAGGTTTCCTTTGAGGGCCCCTCAGCTATTGGCATAGGCCCCTGCAGTTCTAGTTCTAACAGTGGAGGGTCCAAGGTGCCCAGGACATCCTCCACCTGTATGTCTCCACTGTCCAATAACCTGTGTGTGTCATCACATGGGGGTCCCACCAGTGGCCCAGGGGTGTCAGGAATGGGCCTAAATACTTCTGCCATGGGGTTTAGGGCGGAAGAGGAGGAGCTCTCTTTTGATGCTGATCGAGACTGAGATCTTGTCTCCATCCCAGGATACACCATGGTTGTGTCTTCCTCCTCAGACTCACTCTCGCATGTGCTGCATAGGGGTAGGTTAGCTACAGGGGGCTGGCTGTCCATGTTGGAGGGCAGCTTTGGTCCAGCACCTTCGTTCCGCCCGGTTGCCCTGTTGTGGCCCCTCTCATACGGGGTGTCTACCAATTCCCCCACAGGGAGCAAAAGGTTTCTATGCACTGTCTTTGTCTGCCCTGGACCATCTTCAGGTTTGATCTTGTAGACCGGCAGGTCTCCTAGCTTTTCCATCACCAAGTAAGGTACTGCCTTCCATCTGTCAGCTATCTTGTGTTTGCCAGTAATACCCAAATTTCGCAGCAGGACTCTGTCCCCCGGCTGGAGTTCTTGCAGACGTACCCTAGCATTATATCGATGTTTGTTCCGGTCTGCGTTCTTCCGAGCCGCAGATGTAGCTAAGTGATAAGCATCCCGCAGCTTTTCTCTTAGTCGGGATACATATTGCTGATGAGTTTCATAGCTATCTCCATCCTCTGATACACCAAAGCACAGGTCTATGGGTAATCTTGGTTCTCGCCCAAACATTAAGAGATATGGGGTGACTCCTGTAGCATCATTCTTTGTGGCATTGTAGGCGTGCACCAGAAATGCGACATGTTGGCTCCAGGTTGCCTTCTGCTCTGGCCGCAAAGTCCCCAACATATCTAATAGGGTTCGGTTGAACCTCTCTGGCTGTGGATCACCTTGAGGGTGATAAGGCGTTGTCCTAGACTTTTTAATTCCTGCTATCCTCAGCACCTCCTTCAGAAGGTGACTCTCAAAGTCCCGCCCCTGATCCGAGTGTATCCGGGCTGGAAATCCATAAACTGAGAAATATTTCTCCCACAGTACTCGAGCAACAGTGGTGGCCCTCTGATCACGTGTGGGATATGCCTGCGCATATCGCGTATAATGGTCAGTCACTACTAGAATGTTCCCAATATTTCTCTTGTCTACTTCTAAAGACAAGAAATCAATGCATACCAGCTCCAGAGGTTTGTTGCTGGTGATGTTCTTCAGATATGCAGCCCGCGTGGGCAGAGTTTTCCTTTTAACACATCGAGCGCAGGTCTCACATTTCCTGCGAACATCTTCAGCCATCCGAGGCCAATAGAACCTACTACGAAGAAGTTCCAGGGTCCTCTCCATCCCTAAATGTCCAAAGTCATCATGCAGGGCCCTCATGGCCAGGGCTCTGTACTCTTTTGGCAGCACTAGCTGTGCTCGTTGCTTTTGTAAAGGGTCTGTGGTCACTCGGTGTAGCACTCCCTGAATCAGTTTCAGTTTGGTCCATTCTCTCAATAGTAGTTTACCCTCCGGGTTAGGTGGGACAACCACAGCTGGGCTTCGCCCCTCCCTTTTGGCAAGTAGTGTATCACGAATGTCAATATCTTGCAGCTGGGCTTCCTGCCAGTCCGCTGCATTGAGCATGGGCAAAGGAGATTGGTCCAACGCAATATAGTTCACTGAAGCAGAAGGCACACATTCAGGGGGCAGGCCCAAAGCTTCTGCAGCACATCCATGAAGACTCTCATGGGACTCTGGCTCCCGGCGACTCACACTGCAAATAGCCCTCACTCCATCTGTGGGTATCACAGCAACTCCTGGTGCCTGTGGACGCCTGGACAATGCATCTGCATCTACATTGCTTCTCCCTGATCGGTATTGAATGCTGAAGTCATAGCTAGCCAAAGCGGCCACCCATCTTTGCCCTGTAGCATCCAGCTTAGCACTTGTTAACACATAGGTCAGTGGGTTGTTGTCTGTCCACACCTGGAACTGAGCACCATATAAGTAGTCTCGAAATTTCTCAGTGATGGCCCATTTCAAGGCCAAGAACTCCAGCTTGTGGGTGGGATAGCGAGTTTCACTATCAGACAGTCCTCGGCTGGCAAAGGCTACAGGTTTACGTTTTCCTTCCAGTTCCTGGTACAGTACTGCTCCCAGACCCTCCAAACTGGCATCAGTATGCAGGATAAATGGTTTGCTTGGGTCAGCAAAGACTAAGACTGGAGCATGAGTTAGGCAAGTAATGATTTCTCGAAAAGCCCTTTCACATCTCTCATCCCACCGTGGCCCAAATGGTTCGAAGGGGCCATAGTGTCTCTGCACAGGAGGCTTTGGGGACCTCCCCTTATTCTTGGTCTTAGATTTGTTCCTGCTGGACTGGTATCCCCTGGTAAGATCATTCAGAGGTTTTACAATCGTAGCATAGTTTTTCACAAATCTGTGGTAGTAGCCACTAAACCCAAGAAAGGTCTTGAGTTCTCTGTAGTTACTTGGACATGGCCATGTAGTGAGTGCTTCTATTTTATCGGGATCAGTACTCACACCCTCTTGGGACACGATGTGACCCACATACTTCACTGAGGTCCTGCAGAACTGGCATTTGTCAATTGAAAGCTTCAAACCATAATCCTCTAACCTATCAAGCACTTTAAGAAGTCTTTCTTCGTGCTCCTCCAAGGTTCTTCCAAACACAATCAGGTCATCCAAATAAACTAACACTTGCAGTAAATTCATGTCTCCCACAACTTTCTCCATAAGACGTTGAAATGTGGCAGGTGCTCCAGAAATCCCTTGGGGCATGCGTTCAAACTGATAAAACCCTAATGGGCAGATGAAGGCTGTCTTCTCCTTATCTTCTTCACCCAGAGGGATCTGGTAGTATCCACTCCGAAGATCCAACACAGAGAACCACTGGCTTCCTAGCAAACAGTCTAAGGCATCTTGGACTCGGGGCATTGTGTACTGGTCAACCACAGTACGGCGGTTTAGGGTGCGGTAGTCAATACACATCCGGATTTTCCCATTCTTTTTACGGACCACCACAATGGGTGAGGCGTATGGGCTGCGGGACTCTGTAATGATGCCATTCGCAGCCAGCTCCTGAAGATGTTGTCGCACATCTTCCATCTCGGAGAGGGCAATCCTCCTAGATCTCTCCCTGAAAGGTCGAGAGTCATGTAGTCTGATGTTGTGCTCTACTCCTTTTGCACATCCCACATCCCACTCATGCAATGAGAACACCTTGGATCTTTCACAAAGTTTCCTCCTCAGGCGATCTTTCCACTCCTCGGACAACGGTGAATCTCCAAAGTCAAACTTTGCTGGGTCTATTGTGGGAACTTGAGTCTCACACTGGGGTTTTACAATTGATTCAGGCTCGAAGAGGTCTGCTATCTTTTGTCCTTGCTTCACAACAACATCTCGACTTGTTTCATTAGCAATCAGTATAGTCACCTTTTCCTGGGCTTCAGCAGGTAGGGTTATGACTCCACTGGGGACCAGCACTCCTTCCGGGAGCTCTCCTTCAACTGGCTGCTCTACCATTGCTAATGCCCCTTTACTGCCTTTCAGCCGGGTACTCATGACAAGCACTTCCTGCTCTGTCCTTGCAGGCACTACTAAGGGGGTTGTGCCCATGTACTTCAGCGCCCCAATGGGTAGCTCAGATGTCTCCTTTTTAGCACCCTCAATCTTCCTATAGGCTTCAGCACAAAGCGTATGGATCATCAGGGTATTCAGGTACTGGTCCCCAGCCCGTCGTCTGCAGTAATCCGCGAGCACCTTGAAGAGACTGGAGTTGGTCCCTATCAGCACAGACACATCCGAGGTCCCTTTAGGGTCAGGGCATATTAATGCAGCTGTGTCCACCTCTTCTCTTACCCCAGCAACCTCCTCTGGGAATTCCAGGTGCACTATGACATACCCTTGGTAGGGGTATTCATCCATGCTGAGGCCACACAGACCAACGCCAGTCAGTGGCTGTATAGGCAGGTGCCTAAGCATCTGTTGGTAGAATGACTGAAATATAATAGTCACTTGAGATCCAGTGTCAAGCACGGCTTTACACTCCGCCCCTTCAATCTTCACCATGACCTCTGCTCGAGGCCCTATCAGTCCTGCGGGGATCCCAGCTGGACGGTCGTTTCTGGGGGAATCTTCAACTCCTGCAGGCCTGGGTGGTCCCCGTCCCCGGACTCTCTGGCAGCTACCGGATCTCTCCCAACTGATCCTCAGCTTTCCATACACTAAGGAGGGGTTTTCTTCATTATGGCACTTGGCAGCACTGTGTCCGTCCTGACCACATCGGTAGCAGAAGAATTGTCCTTTCCCCCTTCGCCCAGGTGGGATGGTGGCTCTAAATGCTGACTTCTCCATCGCCACAGTCAGAGGCGCCTCATTCCTGGAAATCTTAGCTCGGTCAATGGTGCTTTGCAGTTCAGCTATCCGTTCTGTCAGGACCTGCATTTGTTGGGCAAGTTCCTCTGTGGTGCTCACCATCAGTACACTGGCCGTTTGCAGTGGTGTTGTGCCGGCTGGCTCCAATGTTTGGGCTTCCCAAAACTCGCTGGCAGCCCGCCTTTCTTCCTCTTCTCTGACCTCCTTTATCAGCTGGGAATAACTTGGGGGATGTTCCCGTCGTTCTCTTAGCCGGAGATGGAGTAGAATCGGGTTCTGATACTGAGCTCCTCTTACAATTTGAGCCAGTCTGGTCCGATCCATCTGTTCAGCAGTCACTGCTCCCCTCATGACAGCTCTCTGAAGCAGTCTCTCCAGCCTCTGTATATAGGCTGAAATCTTCTCGCCAATTTGCTGTCGGGAATTAAGGAACTTACAGTAACTGTCTTCAGGGCCCTCTACGCTCCCAAAGGTATGATCAAGGGCCTCTAGGCAGTCCTTCACACTGACCCCAGGGTCAATGAGCTTCAGGGTGCGAATCACATCTAATGCTGGGCCACTGAGGCTCTCTATTAGACATCTTCGCTTTTCTGCATCAGGTACGGCCCACTCCTGCAGCATTTCAGTGGTATGCTCCAACCAGGGTTCGAACTCCTCTGCCCCAGCAAATAATCTTAACTCACGACAAGAGTTTAACATAGCCTGGGACAGCACAACCTTTTCCAATATTTGCCCCAGTGCTTTTGCCCAATCATTGGCTGAGGCTGCGGCCCCTGAGCTAGAGGCTGCAGGGCCGGGGCCCAACAAACCTGACATATTAGCCATTATACAAACAGTAATTTCCTCAAAATATAACCACAATTGTTTCCCAATGCAGTAGAACACTCAACAGGTGCTTGCGAGGGGTACTGACCCAGGGATCCCGGACGAGCCCCCAAAAATGTAACCCTTCTGCCCATCTAAGTTGGCAGCAACAAGGGCCGGGT
>NW_020703525.1:0-5024 GCF_002925995.2 Terrapene triunguis | reverse complement strand
GCAAGGAGCTGAGAGTGAGAGGGTGTGCTGCTGGAGGACTGAGGAGCACAAGCGTTATCAGACACCAGGAGGAAGGTCCTGTGGTGAGAATAAGGAAGGTGTTTGGAGGAGGCCATGGGGAAGTAGCCCAGGGAGTTGTAGCTGTCATGCAGCTGTTACAGGAGGCAGTATAGACAGCTGCAGTGCACAGGGCCCTGGGCTAGAACCCGGAGTAGAGGGCAGGCCCGGGTTCCCCCAAAACCTCCCAATTGACCTGGACTGTGGGTTCTTTCAGAGGGGAAGGTCTCTGGGCTGTTCCTCAACCCACATGGTGAATCTCTGAGGCAAGAAAATCCTCCAATAAGCGCAGGACCCACCAATATAGAGGAGGAACTTTGTCACACTGGTGTCAGGAGTGGGATCTTGGGGCGCACAGCATGGCGGAAGAAGGAGGGTGATTTAAACAAAAAGCAAAAAACAAAAAACAAGGGAGAGGTTTTATTTTTTTCACCACAATGGATGACGTAGTGCGGGCACTGATACAAGCAACGGTGGCCCAGCAGGAGGCTACCTGTGTCCAGGCAGCCGCCCAACAGGAGGCAGTGCTGCTGCAGCAAGAGACTAATCGCCTGCTGATGGACCAGGCTGCTCAAGACCAAGCTATGTTGCGGGAACTGGTAAACCAGGTAAAGTCCCTTACAGAGCTGAATCACGGCCATGATGGGACGCAGATCATACAGGCCAGCCATTGGCTGCAGAAAATGACACGGGAGGATGATGTAGAGGCATACTTTCTGGCCTTTGAGAGGACAGCCCTACGGGAGGCCTGGCCTCGAGATCAGTGGTCTGGCATCCTTGCCCCATTCCTGTGTGGGGAGGCCCAGAAGGCCTACCATGATCTGCCTGAAGAGGCTGCGGCAGACTACCCCCAGCTGAAAGCAGAGATCCTGGCCAGATCTGGGGTAACGACAGCAGTGCGGGCCCAGCAGTATCACGGTTGGAGGTACCAGGAAGACAAAACCCCGCGGTCCCAATTGTATGACCTCATCCATCTCTCACGAAAGTGGTTGCAAACAGAGTCCCGGAGTCCGGAAGAGATACTAGCGGTTCTGGTCATCGACCGATACATGAGGGGACTACCACCAGACCTTCGTGCCTGGGTAAGCCAGAACGAACCCTCCACCTATGACGAGGTTGTCGCCCTGGTAGAGAGGCGAAGGACAGCGAGGGAGCTGACCCGACCAGTTAAGGAAGAGGCACCCTGGGTTAAACTAGTAGCACCAAGCCCTAAAGTTCGGGTGATTGGGCCACCAGGAGGGCCCAGGTGGAAAAAGAGAGAGGCTGAAGGCCCATCAGAGGCCACAAATAGTTGGCGCACTGAGGGAGAAGAGGATCATGATGTTAGACTGCCCAAACCAAGAGACCGGGGAACGCCTAGGGCTCCATACAGATGTTATGCCTGCGGGGAGTGGGGACACATAGCTGCACAGTGTCCCAATGCTGAGGAGCCTATGCAGTGTAACCTGGGGAACTGGGCAGATCCATGCTCCCTAATCCACTTTGTGGGGGTCTCACTAACCCCACATATGTATACCAGACCAGTGAAACTAAATGGGGTAGGGACCACGGCACTGGTTGATTCAGGGAGTGCTATCATGCTTATCTCAGGGAAGCTCGTGAAGCGTAGTCAGCTGCTACAGGCTAAACATACGGGGATAACATGTGTCCATGGGACAGTTAGCTACTACCCCACCATCCCAGTAAAAATCGAGATCCAAGGGAACACTACTGAGGTAGCAGCAGGTGTAGTTCCTAAACTCCCATACCCGGTGCTCATAGGGAGGGACTTCCCAGGGTTTGGAAACTTACTCCCAGTAGGGGGATTGGAGAAAAATGGGGACCCAAAAATTGGTGAGGCATCCACAGCAGATTGTCAACCCCCAATCTTCTCTGAAATATCCCCAGATTTGTTCTCCACTCCCAGACAGGGTAGAAAGACAAAAAGGGAAAGAAGGGCAGCTAAGGCCTTGGGAACCCGAATACTGACCAAAAGCCAGAGGGTTGCTCTTGTAGGTAGGCGGACCTGCGCAGCTGAAAAGGAGGCCATGCAGGAGGGAGAAGCACCTGAGTCTGACCCCCACCCTAATGCTTCTGAACCAGTAGAGGCAACAGAGACTGGGCCCCTAGATCTTGGGCAGATTAGCCCCGGGAGAGGAAATTTTGGACGGGACCAGGCAGAAGATCCAAGGTATGACAACATTAGGAAGGAGGTAACTGAAATAGATGGGGTCCCCGTGGAAGGGAAAACCCAGGGACCAGGACCCTACTTCATAATGAAGAAGGATCTCTTATACTGGGTTGCACCAGTACAGGGGCAGAAGGTACAGCAGATCCTAGTACCTCAAAAACACCAGAACGCTGTATTAAGTCTTGCTCATAGTCATCTTTTTGGGGGGCATTTGAGGGTAGAGAAGACCCTGGCACGAGTCCTACGACGGTTCTTCTGGCCCGGAGTACATGAAGAAGTGCGGAGGTACTGTGCCTCCTTCCCGGAATGTCAGCTACACAGTCCCCGTCCCCACTTGAGGGCACCTTAGTACCCCTTCCCATCATAGAGGTCCCCTTTGAGCGAATAGCCATGGACCTAGTGGGACCCCTGGAGAAGATGGCTCGGGGACACCAATATATACTTGTTGTTTTGGACTATGCTACTCGCTACCCAGAAGCCGTCCCCCTGCGGAACACGGCCTCTAAAACTATAGCCAAAGAGCTGGTGGGGATCTTTGCCCGAATGGGGCTACCGAAGGAGATATTAACCGACCAAGGAACCCCATTTATGTCGAAGCTAATGAAGGACCTCTGTACGCTGCTCCATATACATACCCTGAGAACTTCGGTCTACCATCCGCAGACTGATGGGTGGGTAGAAAGGTTTAACCGAACCCTCAAGGCTATGATAAGGAAGGTGGTAAGTCGGGATGGGAAGGATTGGGACACCCTACTACCCTACCTTATGTTCGCTATCGGGGAGGTACCTCAGGCCTCAAATGGGTTTTCCCCCTTCGAGTTATTATACGGGCGTCACCCCCGTGGCATACAAGATATCGCCAAAGAGATCTGGGAAGAGGAACACAATGAGGGGAGAAATATAATAGAGCATGTAATGCAGATGCGAGACCGGATAGCCCGGGTTACCCCTATTGTACGGGAACATTTGGAGAAGGCACAGGAGGCCCAGCGAACCCATTACAATCGCCAGGCAAAAGTGCGACAGTTCCAACCAGGGGATCGGGTTATGGTGTTGGTACCCACAGCAGAAAGCAAGCTTCTGGCCCAATGGCAGGGGCCCTATGAGTTGGTTGAACCCGTGGGGGAAGTAACCTACAAGGTGCGGCAGACAGGACGCAGAAAACAAGAACAGATTTATCACGTTAATCTTCTGACACCCTGGCATGCACAAGAGGCATGCACAACAGTCCAAAAAGACCTAACCCAGGAAAACAAGCCTTCCAAAGAGGTGAGTGTCTCCCGATTTAACACCAGACCAGAAGAATGAGGTGTCTGAGATGATCTTCCAGAACCAAGATGTGTTCTCGACAAAACCGGGTCGAACAACCGAGACATATCACCACATTGTCACGAATCCTGGGGCCAGAGTAACAATGAGGCCCTATCGGGTGCCAGCGGCAAAAAGGGAGGAAATAAAAGCAGAAGTAAAAAAAATGCTGGCGTTGGGGATCATCGAAGAATCCCACAGTCAGTGGTCCAGCCCAATCGTGCTGGTGTCCAAACCTGATGGCACCACAAGATTTTGCAATGACTTCCGGCGGCTAAACGAAGTATCCCAGTTTGACGCGTACCCCATACCTCGCATAGATGAGCTACTGGACCGTCCGGGTAATGCCCGGTACTTGACTACCCTAGTCTTGACAAAGGGGTACTGGCAGATTCCCCTTGCAGAATATGCAAAGGAAAAGACTGCGTTCTCTACACCAGAGGGTCTTTTTCAATATACTGTCCTCCCTTTTGGACTACATGGGGCCCCAGCTACCTTCCAGCGCCTCATGGACAAGCTATTACGCCCACATAACAGTTATGCTGCTGCCTACTTGGACGATGTGGTCATTCATACCCCAGACTGGGAAACCCACCTGGAGAAGGTGGAGGCAGTCCTCGATACCTTCAGGCGAGCTGGCCTTACAGCAAACCCTGCCAAGTGCGCTGTAGGGTTTACAGAGGCCAAATATCTTGGCTACATTGTAGGTAAAGGTTTGGTAAAACCCCAAGTGGACAAGTTAGAGGCCATCCAAAATTGGCCCTGACCAAGTCGCAAGAAACAAGTCCGGGCGTTCCTAGGTGTGGTGGGGTATTACCGACGATTTATCCCCCACTTTCTCACAAGGGAAAGCCCCCTGACAGACCTAGTGAAAGCCCATGGACCTGATCTGGTGAGATGGTCTGACGCAGCAGAGGAAGCATTCACAGACCTACGGACTGCCCTCTGCAGTAACCCCCCGTACTGATAGCCCCTGATTTCACCAAGGAGTTTATCCTGCAGACAGATGCATCGGAAGTAGGGTTGGGGGCCGTTCTATCACAGTTGGTCGGGGAGGAAGAACACCCAATTCTATACCTCAGTCAGAAACTTTTTCCAAGGGAACAAAAATATGCAGTAGTGGAGAGAGAATGCCTCGCTTTAAAATGGGCCATGGAAACATTGCGCTACTACCTGCTCGGGCGCAGATTTGTCCTCGTGACCGACCATGCCCCTCTTCAATGGATGCAGCGGAACAAGGAGAAGAACACAAAGGTGACCAGATGGTTCTTATCCCTCCAACCTTTCCAGTTCCGTGTGCAACACAGAGCAGGGAGCCATCATGGCAACGCCGATGGCTTGTCACATGTGCATTGTCTGGCGTCCCAAGCTGCCCAACCCCTTGGTGTTGAGCAGGGGGAGGGATATGTGACAGACCCAGACCAGTGGGGTACAGGAGTCTAGTAGAGGGCAAATATACTGGTCACTGGATGAGTAGTTTTCTGTTCCC
>NW_020703524.1:0-4504 GCF_002925995.2 Terrapene triunguis | reverse complement strand
CAATGGATGACGTAGTGTGGGCACTGATACAAGCTACGGCAGACCAGCAGGAGGCTACCCGTGTCCAGGCAGCCGCCCAACAGGAGGCAGTGCGGCTGCAGCAAGAGACTAATCGCCTGCTGATGGACCAGGCTGCTCAAGACCGAGCTATGTTGCGGGAACTGGTAAACCAGGTAAAGTCCCTTACAGAGCTGAATCGCAGCCATGATGGGACGCGGCTCATACGGGCCAGCCATTGGCTGCAGAAAATGACACGGGAGGATGATGTAGAGGCATACCTTCTGGCCTTTGAGAGGACAGCCCTACGGGAGGCCTGGCCTCGAGATCAGTGGTCTGGCATCCTTGCCCCATTCCTGTGTGGGGAGGCCCAGAAGGCCTACCATGATCTGCCTGAAGAGGCTGCGGCAGACTACCCCCAGCTGAAAGCTGAGATCCTGGCCAGATCTGGGGTAACGACAGCAGTGCGGGCCCAGCAGTATCACGGTTGGAGGTACCAGGAAGACAAAACCCCGCGGTCCCAATTGTATGACCTCATCCATCTCTCACGAAAGTGGTTGCAAACAGAGTCCCGGAGTCTGGAAGAGATACTAGCGGTTCTGGTCATCGACCGATACATGAGGGGACTACCACCAGACCTTCATGCCAGAGTAAGCCAGAACGAACCCTCCACCTATGACAAGGTTGTCACCCTGGTAGAGAGGCGAAGGACAGCGAGGGAGCTGACCCGACCAGTTAAGGAAGAGGCACCCCGGGTTAAACTAGTAGCACCAAGCCCTAAAGTTCGGGTGACCGGGCCACTAGGAGGGCCCAGGTGGAAAAAGAGAGAGGCTGAAGGCCCATCAGAGGCCACAAAGAGTCGGAGCACGGAGGGAGAAGAGGATCGTGATGTTAGACTGCCCAAACCAAGAGACCGGGGAATGCCTAGGCCTCCATACAGATGTTATGCCTGCGGGGAGTGGGGACACATAGCTGCACAGTGTCCCAATGCTGAGGAGCCTATGCAGTGTAACCTGGGGAACTGGGCAGATCCATGCTCCCTAATCCACCTTGTGGGGGTCTCACTAACCCCACATATGTATACCAGACCAGTGAAACTAAATGGGGTAGGGACCACGGCACTGGTTGATTCGGGGAGTGCTATCACGCTTATCTCAGAGAAGTTCGTGAAGCATAGTCAGCTGCTGCAGGCTAAACGTACGGGGATAACATGTGTCCATGGGACAGTTAGTTACTACCCCACCATCCCAGTAAAAATCGAGATCCAAGGGAACACTACTGAGGTAGCAGCAGGTGTAGTCCCTAAACTCCCATACCCAGTGCTCATAGGGAGGGACTTCCCAGGGTTTGGAAACTTACTCCCAGTAGGGGGATTGGGAAAGATGGGGACCCTAAAATTGGTGAGGCATCCACAGCAGACTGTCAACCCCCAATCTTCTCTGAAATATCCCCAGATTTGTTCTCCACTCCCAGACAGGGTAGAAAGACAAAAAGGGAAAGAAGGGCAGCTAAGGCCTTGGGAACCCGAATACTGACCCAAAGCCAGAGGGTCGCTCTTGTAGGTAGGCAGACCTGCACGGCTGAAAAGGAGGCAATGCAGGAGGGAGAAGCACCTGAGTCTGACCTCCACCCTAATACTTCTGAACCAGTAGAGGCAACAGAGACTGGGCCCCTAGATCTTGGGCAGATTAGCCCCGGGAGAGGAAATTTTGGACGGGACCAGGCAGAAGACCCAAGGTATGACAACATTAGGAAGGAGGTGACTGAAATAGATGGGGTCCCCGTGGAAGGGAAAACCCAGGGACCAGGACCCTACTTCATAATGAAGAAGGATCTCTTATACCGGGTTGCACCAGTACAGGGGCAGAAGGTACAGCAGATCCTAGTACCTCAAAAACACCAGAACGCTGTATTAAGTCTTGCTCATAGTCATCTTTTTGGGGGGCATTTGGGGGTAGAGAAGACCCTGGCACGAGTCCTACGGCTGTTCTTCTGGCCCGGAGTACATGAAGAAGTGCGGCGGTACTGTGCCTCCTGCCCGGAGTGTCAGCTGCACAGTCCCCGTCCCCACTTGAGGGCACCTTTAGTACCCCTTCCCATCATAGAGGTCCCCTTCGAGCGAATAGCCATGGACCTAGTGGGACCCCTGGAGAAGACGGCTCGGGGCCACCAATATATACTTGTTGTTTTGGACTATGCTACTCGCTACCCAGAAGCCGTCCCCCTGCGGAACACGGCATCTAAAACTATAGCCAAAGAGCTGGTGGGGATCTTTGCCCGAATGGAGCTACCGAAGGAGATATTAACCAACCAAGGAACCCCATTTATGTCGAAGCTAATGAAGGACCTCTGTCCGCTGCTCCATATACATACCCTGAGAACTTCGGTTTATCATCCACAGACTGATGGGTTGGTAGAAAGGTTTAACCGAACCCTCAAGGCTATGATAAGGAAGGTGGTAAGTCAGGATGGGAAGGATTGGGACACCCTACTACCCTACCTTATGTTCACTATCCGGGAGGTACCACAGGCCTCAACTGTGTTTTCCCCCTTCGAGTTATTATACGGGCGTCACCCCCGTGGCATACTAGATATCGCCAAAGAGATCTGGGAAGAGGAACCCAATGAGGGGAGAAATATAATAGAGTATGTAATGCAGATGCGAGACCGGATAGCCCGGGTTACCCCTATTGTACGGGAACATTTGGAGAAGGCACAGGAGGCCCAGCGAACCCATTACAATCGCCAGGCAAAAGTGCGACAGTTCCAACCAGGGGATCGGGTTATGGTGTTGGTACCCACGGCAGAAAGCAAGCTTCTGGCCCAATGGCAGGGGCCCTATGAGGTGGTTGAACCTGTGGGGGAAGTAACCTACAAGGTGTGGCAGCCAGGACGCAGAAAACAAGAACAGATTTATCACATTAACCTTCTGAAACCGAGGCATGCACAACGGTCCAAAAAGACCTAACCCAGGAAAACAAGCCTTCCAAACAGGTGAGAGTGTCTCCCGATTTAACACCAGACCAGAAGAATGAGGTGTCTGAGATGATCTTCCGGAACCAAGATGTGTTCTCGACACCCGAGACATATCACCACATCGTCACGAACCCTGGGGCCAGAGTAACAATGAGGCCCTATCGGGTGCCAGGGGCAAAAAGGGAGGAAATAAAAGCAGAAGTAAAAAAAATGCTGGAGTTGGGGATCATCGAAGAATCCCACAGTCAGTGGTCCAGCCCAGTCGTGCTGGTGCCCAAACCTGATGGCACCACAAGATTTTGCAACGACTTCCGGCGACTAAACGAAGTATCCCAGTTCGACGCGTACCCCATACCTCGCATAGATGAGCTAGTGGACCATCTGGGTAATGCCCGGTACTTGACTACCCTAGACTTGACAAAGGGATACTGGCAGATTCCCCTTGTAGAAGACGCAAAGGAAAAGACTGCGTTCTCTACACCAGAGGGTCTTTTTCAATATACTGTCCTCCCTTTTGGACTACATGGGGCCCCAGCTACCTTCCAGCGCCTCATGGACAAGCTATTACGCCCGCATAACAGTTATGCTACTGCCTACTTGGACGATGTGGTCATTCATACCCCAGACTGGGAAACCCACCTGGAGAAGGTGGAGGCAGTCCTCGATACCTTCAGGCGAGCTGGCCTTACAGCAAACCCTGCCAAGTGCGCTGTAGGGTTTACAGAGGCCAAATATCTTGGCTACATTGTGGGAAAAGGTTTGGTAAAACCCCAAGTGAACAAGTTAGAGGCCATCCAAAATTGGCCCCGACCAAGTCGCAAGAAACAAGTCCGGGTGTTCCTAGGTGTGGTGGGGTATTACCGACGATTTATCCCCCACTTTGCCACAAGGGCAAGCCCCTGACAGACCTAGTGAAAGCCCGTGGACCTGATCTGGTGAGATGGTCTGACGCAGCAGAGGAAGCATTCACAGACCTACGGACTACCCTCTGCAGTAACCCCGTATTGATAGCCCCTGATTTCACCAAGGAGTTTATCCTGCAGACGGATGCATCGGAAGTAGGGTTGGGGGCCGTTCTATCACAGATGGTCGGGGAGGAGGAACACCCAATTCTATACCTCAGTCGGAAACTCCTTCCAAGGGAACAAAAATATGCAGTGGTGGAGAGAGAATGCCTCGCTGTAAAATGGGCCATGGAAACATTGCGCTACTACCTGCTCGGGCGCAGATTTGTCCTCATGACCGACCATGCCCCTCTTCAATGGATGCAGCGGAACAAGGAGAAGAACACAAGGGTGACCAGATGGTTCTTATCACTCCAACCTTTCCAGTTCCATGTGCAACACAGAGCAGGGAGCCGTCATGGCAACGCCGATGGCTTGTCACGTGTGCCCTGTCTGGCGTCCCAAGCTGCCCAACCCCTTGGCGTTGAGCAGGGGGAAGGGATATGTGACAGACCCAGACCAGTGGGGTACAGGAGTCTGGTAGAGGGCAAATATACTGGTCACTGGATGAGTAGTTTTCTGTTCCC
>NW_020703523.1:0-1527 GCF_002925995.2 Terrapene triunguis | reverse complement strand
AGGTACCCCTCTCCTGGCTTAGTAGCAGTTTCTTGAGGGAATGAATTGGACACCGGCCTCGTTCTGCATAAAATGGCGGAAGGAGGAAGCTGTGGTGCTGTTGCCCCCTTGATAACTTTTGGCCCAGTGGTTAGAGAACTTGCCTGGGATGTGGGAGACCCAGGTTCCATTCCTCATCCCTGGCAGAAAGGGAAGAAAGGATTTAAACAGGTTTCTCCCACCTCTGAGGAGAGCGCTCTAACCACTGGCCTCTGGGATATCATGTTTCTCCTGTTGAAGCTGTTCCACTGTGGATAAAGAAAGAGTGATTGGCACAGGGGGCTGGGACCCAGGGTCTCCTGCCCATGAGGTGGGTACCTTAACCACTCGCTCTCTCTGGCCAAATAATGTTTTGGCATCCCCATGTTCCACAGCCCAACTCTCCTCAACCACTGCTCCTTTGGCAAGAATTACCATGGCCACAGAAGGCAGTAGCTGAATGTCAGCCCCTTCACTATCTTTACATCATCTCCTTGTCTCCTGTTTCTCTGTCTGTACAGATCAGACCAGTCCTCCAATCCCCTGGCAGCTCAAGGATGCAGGACAAGCACAAGGATTAACACGGAGTCAGTGGGGGCAATTGTTTGAAGAGGGGACATAATTAGAGAGCTTGGCTGTGAGGAGTTGTTGTTTTTTAGCAGGGAGGGAGAGTAGAAGCTCCCCTAGACTTCCCACTGTCGAGCTCTGATGCCCTCCTTTCTTCCCCACGCTCCCAAGTTCTCTTCTGACCTCCACCTTCCCCTGGAAGCAAACACACCAAAGGAAGGGTGAGCCTACCCCTTTCCCACTGCAGTGTGGAGAAGGAGTGGAGTTTGGGGTTCCTTCCCTTGACCCAGGAAAAGTGGAGGGAAGAAGAGCCCCCTCCCTCCACCTAGTGGAACAGTCCTGGGGAATAATTGTGGGGCAATGGGGGGGGGGGTTATGCGTGCGGAAGGACACAGGTGGCTCGACTTCCCTTCCCACCAGTTATGCCACTTATGTTTCTGCTCTCAGTGTCTCTGAGCTCCCAGAAAGCAAAGGCCCCTTTGAGGACAATCCGTTGTACATCAAGGGATCACAGGAAAATAAAAACCCTGCATTGTTCAAAAGCCAGTTCTTCTTCAGAGCTCTAGTCATCGAACTCGGTTTTCAAAGCCCTAGTGTTTGGAAAGTGGACGCCCCACACACACACATTCCTCTACCACTGCTCTGATGCCCAGCCCTCCACCACATCCCTTGCTGTAACCTGCCCCCAAAAGCCCTGGCTGCTCCAAGCTTTCCTTCCCACCACACGCGCACACACGCAATTCAGCTCTCCTCTCCACCTTCCTCCTTGTCATACGTACACAATACACAAGTGTAGAAATCTGCCAGAGCCAGGATGCAAAAATCACAGAGCAAGGTGGGCCCTGGGATCCAGTCATCTTGAGCCACCTGGTTGTTCTGAGGCCAGGCTGCCTGGAAACCCTTTCAGCCCTCCCCCTGCACATACAAGTTTACCTTCAATAA
>NW_020703522.1:0-2158 GCF_002925995.2 Terrapene triunguis | reverse complement strand
AGGTACCCCTCTCCTGGCTTAGTAGCAGTTTCTTGAGGGAATGAATTAGACACCAGCCTCGTTCTGCACAAAATGACGGAAGGAGGAAGCTGTGGTGCTGTTGCCCCCTTGATAACTTTTGGCCCAGTGGTTAGAGAACTTGCCTGGGATGTGGGAGACCCAGGTTCCATTCCCCATCCCTGGCAGAGAGGGAAGAAAGGATTTAAACAGGTTTCTCCCACTTCTGAGGAGAGCGCTCTAACCACTGGCCTCTGGGATATCATGTTTCTCCCGTTGAAGCTGTTCCACTGTGGATAAAGAAAGAGTGATTGGCGCAGGGGGCTGGGACCCAGGGTCTCCTGCCCATGTGGTGGGTTCCTTAACCACTCGCTCTCTCTGGCCAAATAATGTTTTGGCATCCCCATGTTCCACAGCCCAACTCTCCTCAACCACTGCTCCTTTGGCAAGAATTACCATGGCCACAGAAGGCAGGAGCTGAATGTCAGCCCCTTCACTATCTTTACATCATCTCCTTGTCTCCTGTTTCTCTGTCTGTACAGATCAGACCAGTCCTCCAATCCCCTGGCAGCTCAAGGATGCAGGACAAGCACAAGGATTAACACGGAGTCAGTGGGGGCAATTGTTTGAAGAGGGGACATAATTAGAGAGCTTGGCTGTGAGGAGTTGGTTTTTTTTTAGCAGGGAGGGAGAGTAGAAGCTCCCCTAGACTTCCCACTGTCGAGCTCTGATGCCCTCCCTTCTTCCCCACGCTCCCCAGTTCTGTTCTGACCTCCCCCTTCCCCTGGAAGCAAACACACCAAGGGAAGGGTGAGCCTACCCCTTTCCCACTGCAGTGTGGAGAAGGTGTGGAGTTTGGGGTTCCTTCCCTTGACCCAGGAAAAGTGGAGGGAAGAAGAGCCCCCTCCCTCCACCTACTGGAACAGTCCTGGGGAATAATTGTGGGGCAATGGGGGAGGGGGGGGGTTATGCGTGCGGAAGGACACAGGTGGCTCGACTTCCCTTCCCACCAGTTATGCCACTTGTGTTTCTGCTCTCAGTGTCTCTGAGCTCCCAGAGAGCAAAGGCCCCTTTGAGGACAATCCGTTATACATCAAGGGATCACAGGAAAATAAAAACCCTGCATTGTTCAAAAGCCAGTTCTTCTTCAGAGCTCTAGTCATCGAACTCGGTTTTCAAAGCCCTAGTGTTTGGAAAGTGGACGCCCCACACACACACATTCCTCTACCACTACTGTGATGCCCAGCCCTCCACCACATCCCTTGCTGTGACTTGCCCCCAAAAGCCCTGGCTGCTCCAAGCTTTCCTTCCCACCACACGCGCACACACAGATGCAATTCAGCTCTCCTCTCCACCTTCCTCCTTGTCATATGTACACAATACACAAGTGTAGAAATCTGCCAGAGCCAGGATTCAAAAATCACAGAGCAAGGTGGGCCCTGGGATCCAATCATCTTGAGCCACCTCGTTGTTCTGAGGCCAGGTTGCCTGCAAACCCTTTCAGCCCTCCCCCTGCACATGCAAGTTTACCTTGAATAATGTTTGAAATGCTCCTTTCCTCAGAGGGGCAGTGGGTGCCAGACACTAGCTGGGATCCACCCCGAGAAGGTGAGAACAGTCTGGGGAGAACCAGAGGCCTAGTGTGCCCAGGGCGTTCACAAAATAACATGATGAGAACTGTACAATTCTGATATCCCGTGACTTTTCAAGGGGCTCTTCCCTTGCACGCATGACTCCAAACTTAGTCCATTAACCCTACCTTGGACCTCCACGAGGATCAGCTGATTTCAAGACAGTCTGAGTAAGGCTGTGGAGTTTAGAGCCAATGGAAAGTGAGTCTCAACCTTTGCTATCGCAGAGCTACTGCTCTGTTCTAACGAGCCAGATCGTCAGCACATGTAACTGGAAAATTGGCTTTAGTGGAGTTAGGCAACTGACACCAGCTGAGGATGCAGCCTTCTTAGAAAAGTCAGGACCTCTGGAGTCAATAAATCTGATCTCCATGAGATTTGGCTCTGAATCAGAATTAATTCAAATTGCCAGAACCAAAAGAGAATATTGATTCCATTTCCATCAGAACCAGAGCAATTAAACATACCTGCAGGAGGGAGACGTCTGTTACTCTTGACTGCAAAGCGGATTGTGTTTGGAAGCCATGTTT
>NW_020703521.1:0-6181 GCF_002925995.2 Terrapene triunguis | reverse complement strand
ATGCAGATAATACTTTCCCTGCAACTTGTACTGGTCATTCCCTTAGGCACTTCTGAATATCTCACCCTGACAAAATGGCTTTTCCAGAAGTGCTTTCTCTTTGAACCAGTTCAGCACCCATCTAGGGATTCTCATTCAGACTGCCAGCTAAGCCCCTTAAAATTGCTTAGGCTTCAGTCTTGCTATCAAATCCATGTACCTCATGTCATCGCAAATGCAGCATTACCTTAAGAACATAAGAATGGCCATACTGGGTCAGACCAAACATCCATCCAGTATTCTGTCTACCGACAGTTGCCAATGCCGGTGTCCCAGAGGCAGTGAACCTAACAGGTAATGATCAAGTGATCTCTCTCCTGCCATCCGTCTCCACCCTCTGACAAACAGAGGCTAGGGACACCATTCCTTACCCATCCTGGCTAACAGCCATTAATGGACCTAAACTCCATGAATTTATCTACTTCTCTTTTAAACCTTGTTATAGTCCTAGGGTACGTCTTCACTACCCGCCGTATCGGCGGGTAGCGATCGATTTATTGGGGATCGATATATCGTGTCTCGTTAAGACGCGATATATCGATCCCCGAACGCGCTCCCTGTTGACTCCGGAACTCCACCGGAGCGAACGGCGGTAGCGGAGTCGACGGGGGAGCCGCGTCCATCGATCCCGCGCCGTGTGGACCCCAGGTAAGTCGATCGAAGATACTTCGACTTCAGCTACGTTATTCATGTAGCTGAAGTTGCATATCTTAGATCGATCCCCCCCCCCAGTGTAGACCAGCCCTTAGTCTTCACAACCTCCTTAGGCAAGGAGTTCCACAAGTTGAGTGTGCGCTGTGTGAAGAAGAACTTCCTTTTATTTGTTTTAAACCTGCTGCCCATTAATTTCATTGGGTGGCCCCTAGTTCTTATATTATGGGAACAAGTAAATAACTTTTCTTTATTCACTTTCTCCACACCACTCATGATTTTATATAACTCTATCATATCCCCCCTTAGTCTCTTCTTTTCCAAGCTGAAAAGTCCTAGCCTCTTTAATCTCTCCTCATATGGAACCCATGCCAAACCCCTAATCATTTTAGTTGCCCTTCTCTGAACCTTTTCTAATGCCAGTATATCTTTTTTGAGATAAGGAGACCACATCTGTTTGCAGTATTCAAGATGTGGGTGTACCATGGATTTATATAAGAGCAATAACATATTCTCTGTCTTACTGTCTCTCTCTTTTTTAATGATTCCTAACATCCTGTTTGTTTTTTTTGACTGCCACTCCACACTGCGTGGACGTCTTCAGAGAACTATCCATGATGACTCCAAGATCTCTTTCCTGATTAGTTGTAGCTAAATTAGCCCCCATCATATTGTATGTATAGTTGGGGTTATTTTTTCCAATGTGCATTACTTTACGTTTAGCCACATTACATTTCATTTGCCAATTTGTTGCCCAATCTTTTTGAAATTCTTCACAGTCTGTTTTCGTCTTCACTATCTTGAGCAATTTAGTATCATCTGCAAACTTTGCCACCTCACTGTTTACCCCTTTATCCAGATCATTTATGAATAAGTTGAATAGGATTGGTCCTAGGACTGACCCTTGGGGAACACCACTAGTTACCCCTCTCCATTCTGAAAATTTACCATTGATTCCTACCCTTTGTTCCCTGTCTTTTAACCAGTTCTCAATCCATGAAAGGATCTTCCCTCTTATCCCATGACAAGTTACTTTATGTAAGAGCCTTTGGTGAGGGACCTTGTCAAGGGCTTTCTGGAAATCTATGTCCACTGGATTCCCCTTGTCCATTTGTTTGTTGACCCCTTCAAAGAACTCTAATAGATTAGTATGACATGATTTCCCTTTACAGAAACCATGTTGACTTTTGCCCAACAATTTATCTTCTTCTATGTGTCTGCCAATTTTATTCTCTACTATTGTTTCAACTAATTTGCCCGGTACTGATATTAGACTTACCGGTCTGTAATTGCCGGGATCACCTCTAGAGCCCTTTTTAAATATTAGCGTTACATTAGCTATCTTCCAGTCATTGGGTACAGAAGCCGATTTAAAGGACGGGTTACAAACCATAGTTAATAGTTCCGCAATTTCACATTTGAGTTCTTTCAGAACACTTGGGTGAATCCATCTGGTCTCGGTGACTTGTTACTGTTAAGTTTATCAATTAATTCCAAAACCTCCTCTAGTGACACTTCAATCTGTGACAGTTCCTCATGTTTGTCACCTAGGAAGGACGGCTCAGGTTTGGGAATCTCCCTAACATCCTCAGCTGTGAAGACTGAAGCAAAGAATTTATTTAGTTTCTCCCCAATGACTTTATCATCTTTAAATGCTCCTTTTGTATCTCGATCATCCAGGGCCCCCACAAATGTTAGTGCCCTAGGCGACCGCCTAGGTCGCCTAATGGGTTGCGCCGGCCCTGCTCATAACATTTATCAAGTTAATGCAATAGTCTCGACACCATGCCTGTGTTTGTCATTTTTGTCATGACGTATGTATGGGACCAAATTCTCAGTAGGCGTAACTTACTTCTAAGGATGATGCTTTGTTTGTATGTAATTTTGTCAGGTGATCCTTAGAAACCGGAGAAGAACAAACCCATACAAAACTTTTAGCATAGACGACCAGGCCACTATGAGATGTAAATTATATGTGGACCTCCATGAAACTGAAAGGGCTGTTGGTGAGTAAGTAGAAGGTTGTACAAAATACATGGCCTAGTATTGTATAAGGCTGAGATGAAATGCCCCAGAGTGGCTCAGTGTGGCATGCCCTTAAGTCTAGGTAAGACCCTGTAATTAAATCTTCTAAACATAACCAGAGTTCACCCAAATATTCACTGGTTTGAAATACTCAAATAGTCAAAAACTAGAAGGCAAATAATAAGCACACACACACACACACACACACACCCCATTATTATTATGAAATATAAATGATTTTTCAGTCACTCATTATTAGAAGGCCCAGCTCATGCTTTAAAAACACTTAATAAATAAATAAATAATGCCTATTGCAGGGGTCGGCAACCATTCAGAAGTGGTGTGCCGAGTCTTCATTTATTCACTCGAATTTAAGGTTGCGCGTGCCAGTAATACATTTTAACGTTTTTAGAAGGTGTCTCTCTATAAGTCTATAATATAGAACTAAACTATTGTTGTATGTAAAGTAAACAAGGTTTTTAAAATGTTTAAGAGGCTTCCTTTAAAATTAAATTAAAGTGCAGATCTTATCAGTTTAGTGCAGTGGTTCTTAACCTGGGGTGCACGCACCCCCTGGGGGTGCGAGATGCCCTTTCTGGGGGTGCGAGACATGCGAGATTTTTTTAGAAGGTAAATCATCGAAAACACAAATTAAGCACAGGCAAATAAGTACAAATGCGTTGTTTCATCAAACCTATTTATTAACATTATACATGTTTTAAGATGACTGTAATATACAAAGTTTTTAAGTTGTCAAGTTTTTAAGCTAATTGTGGTGTAACTTTTGATAAGGGCTGCAGAGCGCTGGGACCAGGCCAGGAGCAGAGCCCTGGGCTGGCTGCCGGTACCCCAGGCTGGCAGGAGGGCTGAGCGGGGCTGATGGCCGGTACCCCGGCTGCCAAGGGGCCGGCGGCTGGAACCCCAGACCGGCAGCAGGCTGAGCGGAGCCAGTGGACAGAACCCAAGACCAGCGGCGGGCTGAAGGACTCAGCCCACTGTCGGTCTGGGGTTCCGTCTGATGGCTCCTGCCAGCCGGGGTCCCGGCCACCGGCCCCTTTCAGCCACTGCCGGCCGGGGGTTCCGTTCACTCACGCCAGCAGCAGGCTGAGCGGGGCTGGTGGCTGGGACCCCGGCTGGCAGCAGCGTGCCACTAAAAATCGGTTTGCGTGACACCTTTGGCATGCGTGCCACAGGTTGCCGACCCCGGCCTATTGCTTACATCAGTAGCTCTCCAAGCACTTTACTGTCTTTTTTTCTTTAATGTTGCTCCCCTTTGAGCACTCAAGAAGACCGGGCAGTGCCACCATCCCCTTTGTAAGGATGAAGAACTGAGGCACAGAGACGCTAAGTGACTTGCCCAATGTCATACAGGAAGCCCACTGTGGACCAAGATATTGAACCCAGGTTTTCTATGTCTTCGGCCAGTGCCTGAACCACGAGACCAGCCTGCCCTTCACTTGAGGATCACAATGCAGCCTTAGCACAAAATGGTTTCTAACTGGGAGCTGAGCAGCTCTGAGAAGCTGGCTACTTGATGAGTTGCCAAATAGTAGCTGTTTGGTGCAGATCTCCTTGGAAAACCTGCCCCTTAGTTCTTTTTGGTGCAAGATGCACAGGGTTGGTTATCCACAAAAAACAAGAAAATGATGTAAAGAACTCACTCCCCTTTACCATTAAAAACCCATTCCCAACATTTAAATTCAGTGAGAATCAATCTTTCTGTGTACCATCCTCGTAAAGGCCTTTTTCACCTCCGTGTTCCTCAGGCTGTAGATCAGGGGGTTCAACATGGGGATCACAAGGGTATAAAACAAAGAAATGATTTTGTCCTGATCCACGAGGTACTTTGAACTGGGCCGTAAATACATGAAAGAGCCTGTTCCGTAGAAGATGGTGACCGCCATCAGGTGGGAGGCGCAGGTGGAGAAAGCTTTGCGTTGGCCCTTGGCAGAGTTGATCCTTAGGATAGCAACCGCAATGTATATGTAGGAGATAAGGATGATCAAGATAGTAGGTGTTACCACCACAGTGGCACAGGTGAAATGAACAATGTCTGTGATGTGGGTGTCAGAGCAGGACAGTTTCAGGATCGGGGGCACGTCACAGAAGAAATGGTTGATGATGTTTGAGTCGCAAAAGGACAAACGGAATATAAATATAGTTTGAACAATTGCACTCACGCAGCTCACTATGTACGACCCTAGCACCAGCAGCACACAAAACCGCTTGGACATGATGACGGTGTAGAGCAATGGGTTGCAGATGGCCATGAAGCGATCGTATGCCATGACACCCAAGAGGTAGCATTCACAGGACAATGCGATGCATAAGAAGAAGAATTGCAGAGCACATCCAGTAAACAAAATGACTTTTGTTGCTGATACTAAAGTAATCAGTATGCTGGAAGTGATAATGGTAGTGTAACCAACATCTAAGAGGGCCAGGTTGCTGATGAAAAAGTACATGGGGGTGTGAAGCTGGGAGTCAGTTCTGATTAAGGTGACCAAGGTGAGGTTCCCCACTAGTATCAGCATGTAGATCAGCAGAAACATCACAAGGAGGATGACCTGCACCTTCGGGTTTTGTGTGAATCCCAACAAGACGAACTCAGTCACTGCTGTGTAATTCCTCTCCGCCATTTATCCCAGATGCACTCTCCACTGCAGGTGAGAAAGTGAGGAGTACACTGAAAGAGGAGACAAATGAGGGCTGTCAAACATACAGCTAAGGGTAGCATAAAATCCCTCCTTTACCTGTAAGGGGTTAAGCAGCTCAAATAACCTGGTTGGTACCTGAACCAAAGGGCCAATAAGGGAAAGAGATCCTTTCAAATCGGTGGGGGGAAGTTTTGTTGGTGGTCTCTTTGTTGTTCTCTCTCAGACAGAGAGCGACCAGGGCTGGAAAAAAACGTCTCCTAAAACCCTACCTGAAATAAGCATCCAAGATTACAAAAACTGTAAGCAATAGCAAGGAAATGCATTACCTTATCTTTTGTTTTAGCTTGTGAATTTTCCCTATGCTAAGAAGGAAGTTTATTTCTTTTTTTTTGTAACTTTGAAGTTTTGCCTAGAGGGGAATGCTCTGTGTTTTAAATCTTATTACCCTGTAAAATTACATTCGATCCTGATTTTACAGAGGTGCTTCTTTTACTTTTTTTCTTTATAATAAAGTTCTGCTTTTAGGAACCTGATTGGTTTTTAGTGTCCTAAAAACCCAACGGTCGGGCCTGTGCTCAACTTGTTTACCTATTTGGTTGGTATATTATTCTCAAGCCTCCCCAGGAAAGGGGGTGAAGGGTCTTGGGGGGACATTTTGGGGAAACAGGAACTCCAAGCGGTCCTTTTCCTGAATCTTTGTCTAGCTCACTTGGTGGTGGCAACAATACTGTTCAAGGAGAAGGAAGAATTTGTGCCTTGGGGAAGTTTTTTAAACCAAAGCTGATAGATAGATAGAAATAAGCTTAGGG
>NW_020703520.1:0-1940 GCF_002925995.2 Terrapene triunguis | reverse complement strand
TGGCCTTTGATGGGTGGCTGCTTCATTGTGTTTATCTTCTTTTTATCACCAGATGAAGTATTTTTCATGCTTGCTTTGGCATTTCATGGGCTAATAGAGAAAGATGTCTTGTTTGGGGCAATTTAAAGAACCATAAACAACAAATAACAATACATCGGAGACACCATTGCTGAGATTTCTTTTGCCTATACCCAGCTACGCTGCGAATGAGTTCAGTAGGGCTGACAAAATATTTGGCACTACTGAGGGTCTGGCCAATCACTTTCTATTGAAGACAATGGAGCTACACTGATTTATGCCAGCTGGGGATCTGGACCAGTATATTTTTTCTGCACCTCAGTCTCAAGGGTGTTGAAATGGAACAAGATCAAGGATGAACATTCTGGACCCTTCAGTTGTCTGGCGGCGGTTGATATTAGGACTATGATTTATTCACAAGTTTTGGTCTTTGTTGGCCAGCGTTTTATTATTCTGGCCCAGATTCTCAGGTGTGACATGGCTGCTTAGCAGCCTAAAGCAGCCACAAAGCCAGCGGATCAGGCCACTAAAGGATCTCTACTGCCTACAGGCTGCTGCACCACTTCATATCTGGCCATGGACACCAACACCACTTCGCATATGGCCTCCAAAAAGGAGCATGTTCCCTTTCCCTTGAGGTGGAGTTGTTTTTTTTTATTTTTTATTTTTTAAGAAGGAATGCCCCCTCAAAGATGGGGAAAAGAGAAGAGGTTAATTGAGATGGTCTGGATCTGTTGTTAAAGTCCAATCCCATTTCATCCCAGGTTGGGTTTGTGATTCAACTGGAGCCAGTAGAGATGGCAAGGTCATCTGGGTCCCTCTCTCTGGCCTGGTTAAGACATCTCTCAGGATCATGATGACAAAGGCCGGGGATCCCAGGAGAGGGGAGGGGTAGCATCCATGATGGTGAAGCTTTTAGCTTACGGCCTTTTAGCTACTCCCAAAGATGCTGCTAAATTTTTCATGATCCTTCCTGTTTTGCAATTATTTTCTTTAGAAGAATCGTTTCTACTCCCTATTATAGCACCTGGAACCGCTGATTCATCAGTAGAGTCACATTGTTTCTAGAAATTCTGCCCAGTGGCACGTTGAGTAAGTAGGTAGCTTTCAGCAGACAACCCCAAATACATTGATCATCCCAATGCTGGATAGCACTGGTCACATACTTGTGTGGCAATGAAGCTCCGCATTTGCAAAATGCTCCAATCCAGGAGGGTGAATTGCTTAGGATTTGTTGCCTATTTGAGGCACTTCTGACCTTGTATCATTGTGCTTCAAAACACTGAAAAAGGAAAGACTCCACTACAAATCTCCTGAAACAAAATGCATGGGGAGACCCTCCAGCACTAAGCGTCAGTGGATTTGGCACTAATCCACTACTGTTTTGGAAATGTCATTGTAACCCTAAAAGAAACCCCAAGAATGTATCCAAAGATTAATCTAGGGACTTGTCCAGACAAGTGAAATTTGCACTTGGATCTGGTTTTTGCAATGCAAAACACCCCAGCATAGACAGGGCCTAACACTCCAGGGTTATATAATATCCCCCAAAGAGTGTGAATTAAAGACACACAGTCCTACCTCTCTATTGGAAATCCAGAGTTAGCTAACCTGTATATTCTGTTCTTCTGTTTACAGCCATAGGGAATCTCTTTTTAATGGATGGGCACTGATTTTTATTCTTGGCAATATTCCTTAGCTGGTTTGGGGGCAATGATTAAAGAACAGACATAATATTCCCTATTACACCAAAGACTATAACATGAAGGAACCGCATGGGCCCCATGTGGTTCAAATAATCATGTATGTAGACGTGACTAAGTAATACTGAATATACACAACATGCAAGGCCTAGCCCCCTTCCCCACTACACCTACACACACACACACACACACACACACACACACACACACACACACACA
>NW_020703519.1:0-1940 GCF_002925995.2 Terrapene triunguis | reverse complement strand
TGGCCTTTGATGGGTGGCTGCTTCATTGTGTTTATCTTCTTTTTATCACCAGATGAAGTATTTTTCATGCTTGCTTTGGCATTTCATGGGCTAATAGAGAAAGATGTCTTGTTTGGGGCAATTTAAAGAACCATAAACAACAAATAACAATACATCGGAGACACCATTGCTGAGATTTCTTTTGCCTATACCCAGCTACGCTGCGAATGAGTTCAGTAGGGCTGACAAAATATTTGGCACTACTGAGGGTCTGGCCAATCACTTTCTATTGAAGACAATGGAGCTACACTGATTTATGCCAGCTGGGGATCTGGACCAGTATATTTTTTCTGCACCTCAGTCTCAAGGGTGTTGAAATGGAACAAGATCAAGGATGAACATTCTGGACCCTTCAGTTGTCTGGCGGCGGTTGATATTAGGACTATGATTTATTCACAAGTTTTGGTCTTTGTTGGCCAGCGTTTTATTATTCTGGCCCAGATTCTCAGGTGTGACATGGCTGCTTAGCAGCCTAAAGCAGCCACAAAGCCAGCGGATCAGGCCACTAAAGGATCTCTACTGCCTACAGGCTGCTGCACCACTTCATATCTGGCCATGGACACCAACACCACTTCGCATATGGCCTCCAAAAAGGAGCATGTTCCCTTTCCCTTGAGGTGGAGTTGTTTTTTTTTATTTTTTATTTTTTAAGAAGGAATGCCCCCTCAAAGATGGGGAAAAGAGAAGAGGTTAATTGAGATGGTCTGGATCTGTTGTTAAAGTCCAATCCCATTTCATCCCAGGTTGGGTTTGTGATTCAACTGGAGCCAGTAGAGATGGCAAGGTCATCTGGGTCCCTCTCTCTGGCCTGGTTAAGACATCTCTCAGGATCATGATGACAAAGGCCGGGGATCCCAGGAGAGGGGAGGGGTAGCATCCATGATGGTGAAGCTTTTAGCTTACGGCCTTTTAGCTACTCCCAAAGATGCTGCTAAATTTTTCATGATCCTTCCTGTTTTGCAATTATTTTCTTTAGAAGAATCGTTTCTACTCCCTATTATAGCACCTGGAACCGCTGATTCATCAGTAGAGTCACATTGTTTCTAGAAATTCTGCCCAGTGGCACGTTGAGTAAGTAGGTAGCTTTCAGCAGACAACCCCAAATACATTGATCATCCCAATGCTGGATAGCACTGGTCACATACTTGTGTGGCAATGAAGCTCCGCATTTGCAAAATGCTCCAATCCAGGAGGGTGAATTGCTTAGGATTTGTTGCCTATTTGAGGCACTTCTGACCTTGTATCATTGTGCTTCAAAACACTGAAAAAGGAAAGACTCCACTACAAATCTCCTGAAACAAAATGCATGGGGAGACCCTCCAGCACTAAGCGTCAGTGGATTTGGCACTAATCCACTACTGTTTTGGAAATGTCATTGTAACCCTAAAAGAAACCCCAAGAATGTATCCAAAGATTAATCTAGGGACTTGTCCAGACAAGTGAAATTTGCACTTGGATCTGGTTTTTGCAATGCAAAACACCCCAGCATAGACAGGGCCTAACACTCCAGGGTTATATAATATCCCCCAAAGAGTGTGAATTAAAGACACACAGTCCTACCTCTCTATTGGAAATCCAGAGTTAGCTAACCTGTATATTCTGTTCTTCTGTTTACAGCCATAGGGAATCTCTTTTTAATGGATGGGCACTGATTTTTATTCTTGGCAATATTCCTTAGCTGGTTTGGGGGCAATGATTAAAGAACAGACATAATATTCCCTATTACACCAAAGACTATAACATGAAGGAACCGCATGGGCCCCATGTGGTTCAAATAATCATGTATGTAGACGTGACTAAGTAATACTGAATATACACAACATGCAAGGCCTAGCCCCCTTCCCCACTACACCTACACACACACACACACACACACACACACACACACACACACACACACA
>NW_020703518.1:0-2383 GCF_002925995.2 Terrapene triunguis | reverse complement strand
TGGCCTTTGATGGGTGGCTGCTTCATTGTGTTTATCTTCTTTTTATCGCCAGATGAAGTATTTTTCATGCTTGCTTTGGCATTTCATGGGCTAATAGAGAAAGATGTCTTGTTTGGGGCAATTTAAAGAACCATAAACAACAAATAACAATACATCGGAGACACCATTGCTGAGACTTCTTTTGCCTACACCCAGCTACGCTGCGAATGAGTTCAGTAGGGCTGACAAAATATTTGGCACTACTGAGGGTCTGGCCAATCACTTTCTATTGAAGACAATGGAGCTACACTGATTTATGCCAGCTGGGGATCTGGACCAGTATATTTTTTCTGCACCTCAGTCTCAAGGGTGTTGAAATGGAACAAGATCAAGGATGAACATTCTGGACCCTTCAGTTGTCTGGCGGCGGTTGATATTAGGACTATGATTTAGTCACAAGTTTTGGTCTTTGTTGGCCAGCGTTTTATTATTCTGGCCCAGATTCTCAGGTGTGACATGGCTGCTTGGCAGCCTAAAGCAGCCACAAAGCCAGCGGATCAGGCCACTGAAGGATCTCTACTGCCTACAGGCTGCTGCACCACTTCATATCTGGCCATGGACACCAATACCACTTCGCATATGGCCTCCAAAAAGGAGCATGTTCCCTTTCCCTTGAGGTGGAGTTGTTTTTTTTTATTTTTTATTTTTTAAGAAGGAATGCCCCCTCAAAGATGGGGAAAAGAGAAGAGGTTAATTGAGATGGTCTGGATCTGTTGTTAAAGTCCAATCCCATTTCATCCCAGGTTGGGTTTGTGATTCAACTGGAGCCAGTAGAGATGGCAAGGTCATCTGGGTCCCTCTCTCTGGCCTGGTTAAGACATCTCTCAGGATCATGATGACAAAGGCCGGGGATCCCAGGAGAGGGTAGGGGTAGCATCCATGATGGTGACGCTTTAAGCTTACGGCCTTTTAGCTACTCCCAAAGATGCTGCTAAGTTTTTCATGATCCTTCCTGTTTTGCAATTATTTTCTTTAGAAGAATCGTTTCTACTCCCTATTATAGCACCTGGAACCGCTGATTCATCAGTAGAGTCACATTGTTCCTAGAAATTCTGCCCAGGGGCACATTGAGTAAGTAGGTAGCTTTCAGCAGAGAACCCCAAATACATTGATCATCCCAATGCTGGATAGCACTGGTCACATACTTGTGTGGCAATGAAGCTCCGCATTTGCAAAATGCTCCAATCCAGCAGGGTGAATTGCTTAGAATTTGTTGCTTATTTGAGGCACTTCTGACCTTGTATCATTGTGCTTCAAAACACTGAAAAAGGAAAGACTCCACTACAAATCTCCTGAAACAAAATGCATGGGGAGACCCTCCAGCACTAAGCGTCAGTGGATTTGGCACTAATCCACTACTGTTTTGGAAATGTCATTGTAACCCTAAAAGAAACCCCAAGAATGTATCCAAAGATTAATCTAGGGACTTGTCCAGACAAGTGAAATTTGCACTTGGATCTAGTTATAGCAATGCAAAACACCCCAGCATAGCCAGGGCCTAACACTCCAGGGTTATATAATATCCCCCAAAGAGTGTGAATTAAAGACACACAGTCCTACCTCTCTATTGAAAATCCAGAGTTAGCTAACCTGTATATTCTGTTCTTCTGTTTACAGCCATAGGGAATCTGTTTTTAATGGCTGGGCACTGATTTTTATTCTTGGCAATATTCCTTAGCTGGTTTGGGGGCAATGATTAAAGAACAGACATAATAATCCCTATTACACCAAAGACTATAACATGAAGGAACCGCATGGGCCCCATGTGGTTCAAATAACCACGTATATAGACGTGACTAAGTAATACTGAATATACACAACATGCAAGGCCTAGCCCCCTTCCCCACTACACACACACACACACACAGACAGCTTGGTTTCAAAAACTTAGAACACAGCAGGTTTCCGAGTAGCAGCAGTGTTAGTCTGTATCCGCAAAAAGAACAGGAGTACTTGTGGCACCTTAGAGACTAACAAATTTATTAGCACATAAGCTTTCGTGGGCTACAGCCCACTTCTTCGGATGCATTAGAACACAGCAAGCACCACTAGAGGGCTCACAAACTAAGAGGGATTCTACCCACTTCCTATAAACTACAGGGTGGGGGAGAAAATTGTTCCTCTTTTCCTTAACTGCAGTCAACTTTCATGACACTGAAATGAGGATGGATATGCAGCTTAGTTAATTAAGGGAGTTGAGGCTGCCATGATATGACATCTACTTGCAGTTTCTCCTTGATTACTTCCCTCTTTTGCACTTAGAAAATCATTACCATTGCCTTTAAAACACAAAAACAACCACTAACGATCACTCTTGACTCTCTGCTGACTAAAGCCTTGGTCC
>NW_020703517.1:0-1276 GCF_002925995.2 Terrapene triunguis | reverse complement strand
AGACTCACAGGTAAACAGCCATCTGCAGACAATGGGAGTCATCAAGATTCCAAACCATCATTAATGGCCCACACTTTACATAATTACAATAGGCCCTCAGAGTTACATTTTATATTTCTAGTTTTAGATACAAGAGTGGTACATTTATACAAATTAGATGATCATACTCAGTAGATTATGCACTTTGTAATGATACCTTACAAGAGACCTTTTGCATGAAGCATATCCCAGTTACATTATATCACTTATGACCGTATTTTCTCTAAATCTATCCCAGTTACATTATATTGACTTATTATTATATTTTTATAAAACCATGTAGACTGCACAACGTCACACCCTCCTCCTGAACTTACTGCCAGAGACTTGGACACTGACCATGGCGGAGGCAGTATACCTAAAATTTGTTTTTGGGCTGCCCTATGGGGCAGACACTCCTGTGTCCCCCAAAAGGGAAAGAGACCCTGATCCAGCTGTAGGCTCACAGCTCCAAGGTATGAGAGACCTTTCGCTGGCCAGCAAAATCCCCTCCCTTTCACTCAGGTTGGGTTTGCTTCCAGCTAGAGTCCTTGGGGTTTGTTTCCACCGCAGCAGTCACCAGGACCCCAACTTCCAGCTCCAGGATACATGTCTCTGTGCACCTCTTCCACTTCATTACAGCCAGGTCATGCTTTTGGGTCTTACTTGCTTTGTCTCTTAAGTCCAGGCTGGTGGGCAGCCTTTTCTTTTCCCAGGTTTGCCTTTTCCCAGGCAAATTGTACATCAATTTTCATTTGTCTTCCCTTGAGACCATCACTTGATGAGCTGGGATGCCACAGAGAACACCCTCCTGCCAGAACAGGCACCCCTCCACTGCTGTCTTGCTAGGTTAGACACTCCAGTCAGCTTCAGCACAGACAGAGGTTGGGCCACACCCATCTGCAGTTCACTGAAACTGAGATTTACTCAGCTCAGGGGCTTCTTAGTTAACAGAGACATTCCCAGCACCCATTGTTCAGTCTTTCTGGGCAATTTGCAACTTGTGTAGTTTTAGCTTCTTTTGATCTTCATTCTTACTTATTTTGCTTCCTTTTCTGTCCCTACTTCCCTTTCCCGAAATAAGCAAACAGAAAATAACAAACCAGTAACCACTTTGTCTGTTCTCCAGCCACCACACTTAAAACTCACTTAAAATCACTACCAGTATCTCAAAGCAATGAGCTGTGCACAGATCCTGCCGACTACGCCACTGTGACGGGTTGGATCACAGAAACCCCCTTGGGAGCTGCCACCCGAT
>NW_020703516.1:0-4118 GCF_002925995.2 Terrapene triunguis | reverse complement strand
GTATAGTGAACCCCGTGCCCCAGTTCAGCGCCTGCTGCTCTGGCAGCGTTGTAAGGAGGCACTGGAGGGGGTCGGCCCCGACAGCCCCAAGCCGGTCCCCCTTTTGCCCCCAGGTGATGGGCCACCCCCTCCAACCCGCAGCTGACCCTCCCTGCGCCGCCGCCCATGGCGGCGCCTCCCTGCCTACCGGTCGGGCGGGGGGGCGCTGTCGCCGCGGCGGTGCGGCGAGTGCGCGAGGCCGGTCTCTTGACCGACGAGGAATCCAAGTGTGGGTTCGAGGCGTTTCCCGTCTCTTGGCGGGATAATGGAAATGGGGGGCAGATAGTGGACTGGGAGGCTCTCCCCTACTCGGTTCTGCGTGAGCTCCGCAAGGCGGTTCGTGAGACCGGGGTGCAGTCCACTTTCACCCTGGGGATCATGGAAGGTGTGTCAAACGGTTATCACTTGCTCCCCCAAGATTGGAAAGACATGTGTCGCATGGTGCTGTCTCCCGCGCAATACGTTGTGTGGGATAGCGAGTACCAGCGATTGGCGCTTGCAGCAGCAGCACAAGGTGGGGGGGCCTATCTCGCTGAGCAGTTGTATGGCACGGGGCAGTTTTCGGGCATCCCCCAGGAGGCGGAGGGCACGCCCCGGGCAGCTTATCCCTGGTGGTCTGGTGGTTAGGATTCGGCGCTCTTACCGCCGCGCCCGTATCTGGCCTATTATTCTCCCCGTCCATCTCAACCTGTGGGGCCGTGATTTATTAACGCAGTTCACTGCCACCATCCATATCGATAATTAGGCATACGGCCCTCCCCCTCCGTTGGCTCACTGACGAGCCTGTATGGGTTGCGCAGTGGCTGCTTCCTCTGGAAAAGCTGGAGGCCCTCCAGCACTTGGTTAATGACCAGCTGCAGGCAGGACATTTGGAGGAGTCCACTAGCCCCTTTAATACCCCCGTGTTTGTGATTAAAAAGAAATCTGGCAAGTGGCGCCTCCTGCAGGACCTTCGCGCCATTAACAAAATTATACAGCCTATGGGTCCCCTGCCGTGTGGTACCCCTAATCCCAACCTTATCCCCTGTGATTACCGGTTATTTGTAATAGATTTAAAGGATTTTTTTTTACCATCCCCCTGCACCCTGAGGACCGGGTGCGTTTTGCCTTCACCGTTCCGGTTTTGAATCACTCCCAGCCCACTCCACGCTATCAGTGGAATGTGCTCCCTCAAGGCATGTTGAATAGCCCCACCTTGTGTCAGCATTTTGTTGCGCAGGCCTTACGGCCCTTCCGCGCAGCACACCTAGATGCCTTAATTTACCACTACATGGATGACATCCTGGTGGCTCACCCTGTCCTCCCTGATGACTGGCTGGACGAACTGCGCCACCAGCTTGCGGTGTGTGGCCTGGTTGTGGCACCGGACAAGATCCAGCGTCAGCCACCCTTTTTGTATCTTGGTCACCGTATGCTCCAGTCATATGCCCGTCCAGTTTGTCCCGAGTTGGTATTGCCCAACCCTCTTATGTTTGTGCAGCTCCAACAGTTATTAGGGTCCCTCAATTGGATTCGTCCTTTTTGCCCTCTGACCACCTCCATGCTGTCCCCTCTTTTTTCTGGCCTTCGGCAGGGCCGCCTCCCCGGAGATATCATTCCCGTTTCCCAGGAACAGCGCCAAGCGGTCCCCCTCATTAACCGGATCCTGGCTCAAGTGTGGGTCGACCGCCGAGAAAGGGAACAGCCCCTTTTTGCCATTTTGCTTCCCACACTTTCACAACCGACAGCTGTCCTCGCCCAGGAGGGAGCGGCAGCGCATCTTCGTTTAATTGAATGGATTTATTTGACCCACTCCCCTCCGCATACTATTCAGACACTCCCTCAACAGGCCGCCAAGCTGATTTTTAAAGTGCGAGAACGGTCCCGTACCCTCTTGGGTTGGGACCCCGTTGCCATTATTGTCCCCATCCCGGCTAAAGACTGGGAACGCGCTGTCTCTTGCAGTGCCACCCTCCAATTGTCTCTTGCTGACTATGTCGGGGAAGTTAAATATCACATTCCCCCTGACCCCCGTCTTTCACTCCTACAACAACGTTACCTTCACCTCCGGCCGTCTTTGTCAACCGTCCCCATTAAGGATGCACTTACCCTTTTTACGGACGGCAGCCCAACACGAGGTGCGGTCAGCTGGCAGGCGCAAGGCACTTGGCAAGTCCGCTTTACCCTGCCTCAGCATTCCCCACAGCGCGCAGAGCTGGCTGCTGTCATCCTGGCCTGCCGATGCTTCCAGGATGACCCTTTTAATTTGATTACTGACAGTCTTTATGTTACTAATGTTCTTAAGTCTCTTCCAGGTTCCTATGTGTCGCCCTCCTGTGATGACAATTTGTTGGCCCTTTTTCTTACCCTGCAACAGCTCCTTTCCTCCCGCTCTAGCCCACTGTTTGTGGCACACATTCGCAGTCACCCCACACTACCGGGCCTATTAACAGAAGGTAACGCGGTGGCCGACCAGGCGGTCAAATCGGTGGCCTCAATTTTTTCCTCCCCAATCGAAAGCCACGCCTTTTTTCATCAGTCCGCCAAAGCCCTTGCCAAGCAGTTCACTCTCCCATTGCATCAGGCTCAGGCCATTGTTCGCCAGTGTGACCTTTGCGCTTCTCTCTCCAATAGCCCGGAGGTAGGGGTTAATCCTCGTGGAACCTCGGCCAACCAGCTCTGGCAAATGGATGTTACACATTTCCCTCCTTTTGCCCCCTGGCAGTATCTTCACGTGTGTGTAGATACCTTTTCCCATTATGTGTGGGTCACCCCCCAGAAGGGTGAGGCCTCTCGTCATGTTATTAATCACATGATTCGCGCTATGGCAATCATGGGTCACCCATCCCATCTTAAGACCGACAACGGCCCCGCCTACTGTAGCTCGGCCTTTGCCTCCTTCTGTACCACGTGGGACATTGTCCACACGTTTGGTATCCCGTATAACCCCACAGGCCAGGCCATTGTGGAACGGGCCAACCGTGCGCTCAAACAGGCCCTGGTCCGCCAAAAACAGAAAGGGGGGATTCCAGTAGGCCTTCCTCCCCGCCAGGAATGGCTGGCTGCAGTGCTCTTTACCCTGAATCATTTGAATTTGACTGACAACTACTCTGCAGCAGAACGTCATTTTCACAGCCACCAGGCCTTGCCTCGCCCCCTTGTTAAATATCGCAAGGCCCCGGATCCTCAGTGGCATGGCCCAGTACCCCTTATAACGTGGGGACGGGGGCATGCTGCCGTTTCTCTTCTAACAGGTCCGTTGTGGGTCCCGGCGCGTAATGTCCGCCCGTGGCACGGCGATGGCCTGGCACCAGGGACTGTCAAACCCCGTTCCGCAGTTCAGTCTACATCTACAGGATCCCGAGTGTCCTCGCCAGCGCCCCCCGCGGGGGCCCCCGCAGCGCATAACCTGGGGACCGGTTAAAGCCCTTTCATTGCAGGCCGAGCAGCTGCGAGTGCAGCAGCAGCTGGAACCTACCGCAGAAAATTACCTTGTGACATTGTTAGCTTGCCTTAATGCTAATTCACTCCTTATTTTGTGTGTATTGGGAAGTTTTTTGCTGGCCCCTGGCTGCCAAGGCGAACCCCAGATGGAGCAGCGGCTGCAGTTTAACACCTGGGTCCACCTGGCAGAAGTATTAAATCAATCTGATTTCTGCCTGGCCGTTGCCCCGGAAATGCAAGGTCTGTTAAGTACTTGCCTTGTTCCTGTCTGCAAACCACCCAGCAATATTTGGGGTGTGAGACAGTGAAAGAAATGTGCTGTTTTAAGCTTACTGATAATAGTAATTGCATGTAATAGCGGATTGATATGCTGAAATGTTATGCTTAAGCTATCCGCCAGGACGTTTTTCCTCCTTGGTGGCATTATATTTAGTTATAGCCACCCTTAGAGTGGATAAAAACCCTTTTATAGTATGGGGTCTTAGTCTTGATTTTTGGTGCTTTACTTTGCTGCTTTGTTTAATGTTTACCCAATCTAGTGGCATTGTGTATGCTACCCTGCGAAGGTGCTTTGTCTAAACACCGCATATAAAATAAAATAGGGGGGGATGTAGGAATGTGTTGTTCCCGAATCGTCTGCCCACGAGAACGGCAAA
>NW_020703515.1:0-5574 GCF_002925995.2 Terrapene triunguis | reverse complement strand
TTACAGGGTAATCAAACTTAAAGAGCTCAGAGGACCCCCCTCTGTCTTAGGTTCAAAGTACAGCAAACAAAGATACACACTCTGGTAAAAAGGTACATTTACAAGTTGAGAAAACAAAGTAAATCTAAGACGCCTTGCCTGTCTTTTACTTACTAGTTTGAAATAGGAGAGACTTGTTTAGAAAGATGGGGAGAACCTGGATTGATGTCTGGTCCCTCTCAGTCCCAAGAGCGAACCACTCGTTAAAACAAAGAGCACACACACAAACCTTTCCCCCCCCAAGATTTGAAAGTATCTTGTCTCCTTATTGGTCCTTCGGGTCAGGCGTCAGCCAGGTTACCCGAGCCTCTTAACCCTTTACAGGTAAAAGGATTTGGAGTCTCTGTACACAGAGAGCTGTTACCCTTCCCTTCATAGTTATGACACGCCCCCCAAATCACAGATAGTGTTGGACGTTCGGTTCCACACTGGCTGTGATTTCTTCCTGGAGTTTTAGGAGAAAACAGAGTTAATAAGACATACTACTGATTATATAAAAACTAACAATGTTTCATTCCAAGAACAATTGTTAACCAGTTAACTCTGGGAAACTTTCCCGGGAGAGTGCATCAGCCACTTTGTTAGAAGCTCCCGAAATGTGTTGTATTTCAAAATCAAAATCTTGGAGAGCTAAACTCCACCGAAGAAGTTTTTTGTTATTTCCCTTGGCGGTATGAAGCCACTGTAGCGCAGCATGGTCTGTTTGTAGTTGGAAACGCCGTCCCCAAACATATGGGCGTAGCTTTTCCAGCGCGTACACAATGGCGTAGCATTCCTTTTCGCTGATTGACCAGTGGCTTTCCCTCTCAGACAGTTTCTTGCTGAGAAACACGACAGGATGGAATTCTTGATCCGGTCCTTCCTGCATTAAAACTGCTCCCACGCCTCGCTCGGAAGCATCTGTGGTTACTAGGAACGGTTTGTCAAAGTCTGGGGCCCTTAGCACAGGGTCAGACATGAGTGTTGCCTTAAGCTGGTTAAAGGCCTTTTGACACTTATCAGTCCACTGAACTGCATTTGGCTGTTTCTTTCTGGTTAGGTCTGTCAGCGGGGCGGCGATTTGGCTGTAGTGTGGTACAAATCGCCTATAATATCCGGCCAAGCCTAAGAAGGATTGGACCTGTTTCTTTGACTTTGGAACCGGCCACTTTTGGATAGCATCCACTTTGGCCTGTAGGGGATTTATAGTTCCTTGACCCACCTGGTGCCCCAGGTACGTCACTCTGTTTTGGCCTATTTGACACTTTTTAGCCTTAACAGTTAGTCCTGCCTGTGGGATGCGCTCGAAGACTTTTCCCAGGTGCTCCAGGTGTTCTGTCCATGAATCAGAAAAAATGGCCACATCATCGAGGTAGGCAACTGCAGATTCTCCCAATCCCGCTAAGAGACCATCTACAAGTGTTTGGAAGGTGGCGGGTGCATTTCGCAACCCGAAAGGGAGTACATTGAATTCGTACACCCCTGCCTGGGTGACGAAGGCTGACCTTTCCTTAGCGGGTTCATCTAGTGGTACTTGCCAGTACCCTTTGGTTAAGTCTAAAGTAGAGATGAATTGGGCATGTCCCAATTTTTCCAATAGCTCATCTGTGCGTGGCATTGGATAGTTGTCAGGACGAGTTACAGCATTTAGCTTACGGTAGTCCACGCAAAAGCGTATTTCCCCATCTGGTTTGGGAACTAGAACCACTGGAGATGCCCATGCACTGTTAGAGGGGCGGATTATACCCATCTGTAGCATGTCCTGGATCTCCCTTTGTATAGCCGCTTGGGCATGAGGTGACTCCCGGTAGGGTGGGGTTCTAATTGGGTGAGCATTACCTGTGTCAATGGAGTGGTATGCCCGTTCGGTCCGTCCTGGAGTGGCTGAGAAAATCGGTGCAAAGCTTGTGCACAGCTCCTTGATCTGCTGTCGCTGCAGACGTCCCAGGGTCGTGGAGAGGTTCACCTCTTCCACGCCACCATTCCTTGTTCCTTCGTAGTAGACACCTGCAGGCCACTCCGCGTCATCTGTTTCCTGGGCTGTAAACTGGCAAACGTTTAATCCTCTGGAATAAAAGGGCTTAAGAGAATTAACATGGTATACCTTAGGCTTTATGTTGGAGGTGGGGGAGGCTATGAGATAGTTAACAGCTCCTAGGCGCTCCTGGACCGTGAATGGTCCTTCCCACGACGCTTCCATTTTATGGGCCTGGAGCGCCTTTAAGACCATGACTTGGTCTCCTACTTTGAAGGACCGTTCTCTGGAATGTTTATCATACCAGGCCTTTTGCTCTTCCTGAGCATTCTTTAGGTTTTCTTTAGCAAGGGCTAAAGAGTGTCGGAGGGTGTTTTGTAGGTTGCTTACAAAGTCTAGAATGTTAGTTCCTGGAGAAGGCGTAAACCCCTCCCATTGCTGCTTCACCAACTGTAATGGCCCCTTAACCTCGCGGCCATACACAAGTTCAAATGGTGAAAACCCTAAACTGGGATGTGGTACAGCCCTGTAGGCAAAAAGCAACTGCTGCAACACTAGGTCCCAATCATTGGAGTGTTCATTTATGAATTTACGTATCATGGCCCCCAAAGTTCCATTAAACCTCTCCACCAGACCATTGGTTTGATGGTGATGAGGGGTGGCAACCAAGTGATTCACCCCATGAGCTTCCCACAGGGTTTTCATGTTCCCTGCCAGGAAATTAGTTCCCGAATCTGTAAGGATGTCGGAGGGCCAACCTACCCTGGCAAAAATGTCTGCTAATGCCTGGCACACACTTTTAGACTTGGTGTTGCTTAAGGGTACAGCTTCCGGCCATCGGGTAGCAAAATCCATGAAAGTCAGTACGTACTGCTTTCCTCTGGGTGTCTTCTTTGGGAAAGGACCCAGAATATCCACAGCTACTCGCTGAAATGGGACCTCAATTATGGGTAGTGGCTGGAGAGGGGCTTTAACCTGGTCTTGGGGCTTTCCCACTCGTTGGCACACCTCACAAGACCGGACATAATTAGCAACGTCCTTGCCCATTCCCTCCCAGTGGAAGGACTTCCCCAACCGGTCTTTGGTTCTGTTCACCCCAGAATGGCCACTGGGATGATCATGGGCTAAGCTCAAGAGCTTTACCCGATACTTAGTGGGAACCACCAACTGTCTTTGAGGATGCCAGTCTTCCTGGTGCCCACCAGAAAGAGTTTCCTTGTATAAAAGTCCTTGTTCTACAACAAACCGGGATCGGTTAGAAGAGCTGAGAGGCGGTGGGGTGCTCCGTGCCGCCGCCCAAGCTTTCTGAAGGCTGTCATCTGCTTCCTGCTCGGCCTGGAACTGTTCCCTTGATGCTGGAGACATCAGTTCCTCCTTGGACTGTGGACTGGGGCTTGGTCCCTCTGGAAGCGATGCAGGTGCTGGGACTGTTTCCATTGACTGTGAACCGCTGTCCGCTGGTGCACTATGTGGTATCTCAGGCTCTGGCTGAGCCTCTTGGGTAGGGTTATCTGCTGCTTCCGCCAGTTCAGGCTCGCTGGTGCCCTCTGGCATTGGAGTTGTAGACGGGTTTGCAAGCGCTGGACTCAGTGCCGGCAATGGTTCTGGTGCTGGTTGCGTTGCCAGTTCCGGTTCCGGGACTGGCTTTGGCTGGGTCTCTGGGATTGGATCCACTACGGCTGTTGCAGTCGTTGGCAGGGGATCCGGTTCCACCACCTGTGTTTGGGTCTCCGGTAACACAGACGGGGCCCTGGTGGACGGCTCAGGAACAGGGATGGGGGTGAAAGCTTGCTTAGCCTGGCTGCGGGTGACTATTCCCACCCTCTTGGCTAGCTTCACATGGTTGGCCAAGTCTTCCCCCAGCAGCATGGGGATGGGATAATTGTCATAGACTGCAAAAGTCCACATTCCTGCCCAGCCCTTGTACTGGACATGCAACTGGGCTGTAGGCAAGGTTACAGACTGTGACACGAAGGGTTGAATTGTCACTGTAGCCTCCGGGTTGATGAGTTTGGGGTCCACTAGGGATTGGTGGATAGTTGACACTTGTGCCCCAGTGTCCCTCCAAGCGATAACCTTCTTTCCGCCCACTCTCAAGGTTTCCCTTCGCTCCGAGGGTATGAGAGAGGCATCTGGGTCTGGGGATCTTTGGTGTGATTGGGGTGTAATGAACTGTAATCGGTTAGGGTTCTTGGGGCAGTGAGCCTTTATATGCCCCAGTTCATTACATTTAAAACATCGCCCTGCTAAGGTATCACCGGGGCGATGTTGGTTGATGGAGACTGGTGTGGTGGGGTGAGAAGGCGTCTGGGGTTTCCCTTGGGATGTGGGTGGGGCCTTGGGTTGTCCCCGGTGGTAAGGTTTTGTTTCGGCTTGCCCCTTCTGATATTCGCTCCAACTGCTACTAGCTTTTTTCTTTTCTGTCACCTCCACCCATTTGGCTCCAATCTCCCCCGCCTCGGTTACAGTTTTGGGCTTCCCATCTAGGATGTACCTTTCTATTTCCTCAGGAACACCCTCTAAAAACTGCTCCATTTTTACTAGGGAAAGCAGATCTTCCAGAGATTTAACATTTGCTCCTGATACCCAGGCATCACAATTTTTGTCAATGTGGTAGGCATGCCGGGTAAATGACACATCTGGTTTCCACCTTAGGGCTCTGAACCGCCGACGGGCATGCTCGGGTGTTAGCCCCATTCTGAGTCTGGCCTTGTTTTTAAAAAGTTCATAACTGTTCATGTGTTCCTTAGGCATTTCAGCCGCCACCTCTGCTAAGGGTCCACTGAGCTGCGGTCTCAGCTCTACCATGTACTGGGGTGGAGGGATGCTGTATCCAAGGCAGGCCCTTTCAAAATTTTCTAAGAAGGCCTCAGTATCATCGCCTGCCTTGTAGGTGGGGAATTTCCTGGGATGGGAAGTGGTACCTGGAGAGGAGTTGTTAGGATGGTCTGCTGCATCCTGCCTAGTCCTTGCTGCTTCCAGTTCCATCTCTTTTTCTTTCAGCTCCATCTCTCTTTTATGGGCCTCCTGTTTGGCTTTTTCTTCTCTTTCATGGGCCTCCTGTTTGGCTTTTTCCTCGAGTTTTTTAATTTCAAGCAGTCTCTGATGTTTTCTCTCGTTTTCTTCTGCTTCTAGTCTGGCCAGTTTTATTTTGTTAGTTACTTCTTTGGCAGTCATTTTCCTGTTTTCTTGTGCTGGGTCACACCCTCTGCAGTTGACTGAAACTGGGATGGTACTTAGCTCTGGCTGCTGCTGAGTTAACAGAGACTTTCTAACAAGCTACTCCCGAGGATGTAAAAAGGAAAAAAAAAAACAATTCAACTTGTAAATGATCTTTACCAGTCAGTCAAAGTTTGCTCCCTTTGAACCCTTCTCTTAACAAAGGACCTCGTTAAAAAAACTTAACACCTCTGCCTTCAGGCAAGGAGAGATAAGATATGCATCTACCTTCAGCTCTGCTCTCCAAGCAGCTAGAAGGAAAAAAAAAATCTCTTACTGGCTTTTGGGTCTAAAACGATCCCACCGCTGCCACCATGTCAAGGCTGGATCCCCACTTTGAACTTTAGGGTTCAAATGTAGGG
>NW_020703514.1:0-5223 GCF_002925995.2 Terrapene triunguis | reverse complement strand
CCCTACATTTGAACCCTAAAGTTCAAAGTGGGGATCCAGCCTTGACATGGTGGCATAGCGGTGGAGATCGTTTTAACCCAAAGCCAGTAAGAGATTTTTTTTCCCTTCTAGCTGCTTGGAAAGCAGAGCTGAAGGTAGATGCATATCTTATCTCTCCTTGCCTGAAGGCAGAGGTGTTAAGTTTTTTTTAACGAGGTCCTTTGTTAAGAGAAGGGTTCAAAGGGAGCAAACTTTGACTGACTGGTAAAGATAATTTACAAGTTGAATTGTTTTTTTTTTCTTTTTACATCCTCGGGAGTAGCTTGTTAGAAAGTCTCTGTTAACTCAGCAGCAGCCAGAGCTAAGTACATCCCAATTTCAGTCAACTGCAGAGGGGTGTGACCCAGCACAAGAAAACCAGGAAAATGACTACCAAAGAAGAAAAAGCTAAAGAGGAGGCCCACAAGAGAGCTATGGAGCTGAAAGAAAAAGAGATAGAGCTGAGAGACAGAGAAGAGAAAGCCAAAGAGGCGGCCCACAAGAGAGAGATAGAGCTGAGAGACAGAGAAGAGAAAGCCAAAGAGGCGGCCCACAAGAGAGAGATGGAGCTGAAAGAAAAAGAGATGGAACTGGAAGCAGCAAGGACTAGGCAGGGTGCATCAGACCATCCTAACAACTCCTCTCCAGGTACCACTTCCCATCCCAGGAAATTCCCTACCTACAAGGCAGGCGATGATACTGAGGCCTTCTTAGAAAATTTTGAAAGGGCCTGCCTTGGATACAACATCCCTCCACCCCAGTACATGGTAGAGCTGAGGCCGCAGCTCAGTGGACCCTTAGCAGAGGTGGCGGCTGAAATGCCTAAGGAACACATGAACAGTTATGAACTTTTTAAAAACAAGGCCAGAATCAGAATGGGGCTAACACCTGAGCATGCCCGTCGGCGGTTCAGAGCCCTAAGGTGGAAACCCGATGTGTCATTTACCCGACATGCCTACCACATTGGGAAAAATTGGGATGCCTGGATATCAGGAGCAAATGTTAAATCTACGGAAGAGTTGCCCTTCCTATTGCAAATGGAGCAGTTTTTAGAGGGTGTTCCTGAGGAAATAGAAAGGTACATCCTAGATGGGAAGCCCAAAACTGTAACCGAGGCGGGGGAGATTGGAGCCAAATGGGTGGAGGTGACAGAAAAGAAAAAAGCTAGTAGCAGTTGGAGCGAATATCAGAAGGGGCAAGCCGAAACAAAACCTTACCACCGGGGACAACCCAAGGCCCCACCCACATCCCAAGGGAAACCCCAGACGCCTTCTCACCCCACCCCACCAGTCTCCACCAACCAACATCGCCCCGGAGATACCTTAGCAGGGCGATGTTTTAAATGTAATGAACTGGGGCATATAAAGGCTCACTGCCCCAAGAACCCCAACCGATTACAGTTCATTACACCCCAGTCACACCAAAGATCCCCAGACCCAGATGCCTCTCTCATACCCTCGGAGCGAAGGGAAACCTTGAGAGTGGGCGGAAAGAAGGTTATCGCTTGGAGGGATACTGGGGCACAAGTGTCAACTATCCACCAATCCCTAGTGGACCCCAAACTCATCAACCCGGAGGCTACAGTGACAATTCAACCCTTCGTGTCACAGTCTGTAACCTTGCCTACAGCCCAGTTGCATGTCCAGTACAAGGGCTGGGCAGGAATGTGGACTTTTGCAGTCTATGACAATTATCCCATCCCCATGCTGCTGGGGGAAGACTTGGCCAACCATGTAAAGCTAGCCAAGAGGGTGGGAATAGTCACCCGCAGCCAGGCTAAGCAAGCTTTCACCCCCATCCCTGTTCCTGAGCCGTCCACCAGAACCCCGTCGGTGTTACCGGAGACCCAAACACAGGTGGTGGAACCGGATCCCCTGCCAACGACTGCAACAGCCGTAGTGGATCCAATCCCAGAGACCCAGCCAAAGCCAGTCCCGGAACCGGAACTGGCAACGCAACCAGCACCAGAACCATTGCCGGCACGGAGTCCAGCGCTTGCAAACCCGTCTACAACTCCAATGCCAGAGGGCACCAGCGAGCCTGAACTGGCGGAAGCAGCAGATAACCCTCCCCAAGAGGCTCAGCCAGAGCCTGAGATACCACATAGTGCACCAGCGGACAGCGGTTCACGGTCAGTGGAAACAGCCCCAGCACCTGCATCGCTTCCAGAGGGACCAAGCCCCAGTCCACAGTCCAAGGAGGAACTGATGTCTCCAGCATCAAGGGAACAGTTCCAGGCCGAGCAGGAAGCAGATGACAGCCTTCAGAAAGCTTGGGCGGCGGCACGGAGCACCCCACCGCCTCTCAGCTCTTCTAACCGATCCCGGTTTGTTGTAGAACAAGGACTTTTATACAAGGAAACTCTTTCTGGTGGGCACCAGGAAGACTGGCATCCTCAAAGACAGTTGGTAGTTCCCACTAAGTATCGGGTAAAGCTCTTGAGCTTAGCCCATGATCATCCCAGTGGCCATTCTGGGGTGAACAGAACCAAAGACCGGTTGGGGAAGTCCTTCCACTGGGAGGGAATGGGCAAGGACGTTGCTAATTATGTCCGGTCTTGTGAGGTGTGCCAACGAGTGGGAAAGCCCCAAGACCAGGTTAAAGCCCCTCTCCAGCCACTACCCATAATTGAGGTCCCATTTCAGCGAGTAGCTGTGGATATTCTGGGTCCTTTCCCAAAGAAGACACCCAGAGGAAAGCAGTACGTACTGACTTTCATGGATTTTGCTACCCGATGGCCGGAAGCTGTACCCTTAAGCAACACCAAGGCTAAAAGTGTGTGCCAGGCATTAGCAGACATTTTTGCCAGGGTAGGTTGGCCCTCCGACATCCTTACAGATTCGGGAACTAATTTCCTGGCAGGAAACATGAAAAACCTGTGGGAAGCTCATGGGGTGAATCACTTGGTTGCCACCCCTCATCACCATCAAACCAATGGTCTGGTGGAGAGGTTTAATGGAACTTTGGGGCCCATGATACGTAAATTCATAAATGAACACTCCAATGATTGGGACCTAGTGTTGCAGCAGTTGCTTTTTGCCTACAGGGCTGTTCCACATCCCAGTTTAGGGTTTTCACCATTTGAACTTGTGTATGGCCGCGAGGTTAAGGGGCCATTACAGTTGGTGAAGCAGCAATGGGAGGGGTTTACGCCTTCTCCAGGAACTAACATTCTAGACTTTGTAAGCAACCTACAAAACACCCTCCGACACTCTTTAGCCCTTGCTAAAGAAAACCTAAAGGATGCTCAGGAAGAGCAAAAGGCCTGGTATGATAAACATTCCAGAGAACGGTCCTTCAAAGTAGGAGACCAAGTCATGGTCTTAAAGGCGCTCCAGGCCCATAAAATGGAAGCGTCGTGGGAAGGACCATTCACGGTCCAGGAGCGCCTAGGAGCTGTTAACTATCTCATAGCCTCCCCCACCTCCAACATAAAGCCTAAGGTATACCATGTTAATTCTCTTAAGCCCTTTTATTCCAGAGAATTAAACGTTTGCCAGTTTACAGCCCAGGAAACAGATGACGCGGAGTGGCCGGCAGGTGTCTACTACGAAGGAAAAAGGAATGGTGGCGTGGAAGAGGTGAACCTCTCCACGACCCTGGGACGTCTGCAGCGACAGCAGATCAAGGAGCTGTGCACAAGCTTTGCACCGATTTTCTCAGCCACTCCAGGACGGACCGAACGGGCATACCACTCCATTGACACAGGTAATGCTCACCCAATTAGAACCCCACCCTACCGGGAGTCACCTCATGCCCAAGCGGCTATACAAAGGGAGATCCAGGACATGCTACAGATGGGTATAATCCGCCCCTCTACCAGTGCATGGGCATCTCCAGTGGTTCTAGTTCCCAAACCAGATGGGGAAATACGCTTTTGCGTGGACTACCGTAAGCTAAATGCTGTAACTCGTCCTGACAACTATCCAATGCCACGCACAGATGAGCTATTGGAAAAATTGGGACATGCCCAATTCATCTCTACTTTAGACTTAACCAAAGGGTACTGGCAAGTACCACTAGATGAACCCGCTAAGGAAAGGTCAGCCTTCGTCACCCAGGCAGGGGTGTACGAATTCAATGTACTCCCTTTCGGGTTGCGAAATGCACCCGCCACCTTCCAAAGACTTGTAGATGGTCTCTTAGCGGGATTGGGAGAATCTGCAGTTGCCTACCTCGATGATGTGGCCATTTTTTCTGATTCATGGACAGAACACCTGGAGCACCTGGGAAAAGTCTTCGAGCGCATCCGACAGGCAGGACTAACTGTTAAGGCTAAAAAGTGTCAAATAGGCCAAAACAGAGTGACGTACCTGGGGCACCAGGTGGGTCAAGGAACTATAAATCCCCTACAGGCCAAAGTGGATGCTATCCAAAAGTGGCCGGTTCCAAAGTCAAAGAAACAGGTCCAATCCTTCTTAGGCTTGGCCGGATATTATAGGCGATTTGTACCACACTACAGCCAAATCGCCGCCCCGCTGACAGACCTAACCAGAAAGAAACAGCCAAATGCAGTTCAGTGGACTGATAAGTGTCAAAAGGCCTTTAACCAGCTTAAGGCAACACTCATGTCTGACCCTGTGCTAAGGGCCCCAGACTTTGACAAACCGTTCCTAGTAACCACAGATGCTTCCGAGCGAGGCGTGGGAGCAGTTTTAATGCAGGAAGGACCGGATCAAGAATTCCATCCTGTCGTGTTTCTCAGCAAAAAACTGTCTGAGAGGGAAAGCCACTGGTCAATCAGCGAAAAGGAATGCTACGCCATTGTGTACGCGCTGGAAAAGCTACGCCCATATGTTTGGGGACGGCGTTTCCAACTACAAACAGACCATGCTGCGCTACAGTGGCTTCATACCGCCAAGGGAAATAACAAAAAACTTCTTCGGTGGAGTTTAGCTCTCCAAGATTTTGATTTTGAAATACAACACATTTCGGGAGCTTCTAACAAAGTGGCTGATGCACTCTCCCGGGAAAGTTTCCCAGAGTTAACTGGTTAACAATTGTTCTTGGAATGAAACATATTGTTAGTTTTTATATAATCAGTAGTATGTCTAAAGGTACATGTGTCTTATTAACTCTGTTTTCTCCTAGAACTCCAGGAAGAAATCACAGCCAGTGTGGAACCAAACGTCCAACACTATCTGTGATTTGGGGGGCGTGTCATAACTATAAAGGGAAGGGTAACAGCTCTCTGTGTACAGAGAC
>NW_020703513.1:0-4115 GCF_002925995.2 Terrapene triunguis | reverse complement strand
AGATAGGAAGAGGAGCAGGAAACAAGAGTGTGAAGGAAGAAAGAGGGTAGAAAGTAGAGCTGGGTGAATAACTGGAGAGGTTTTTTTGGTTCAGTGGCTAAACAAAAAATAATAATAAAAAAATTGCTTTGGATGGACCCAAAATGATTTTTTTTTTTAAATTTGACAGAACAAAAACATAAAAAATTCATTTCAGGTCAAATGAAATGTTTTGTTCCACCCAAAATGAAACATTTGGGTTCATTTGGGGATGTGGAGTGTGGAGAGGATTGAATGATTTTTAAAATAAAATGCAGGGAAATTCCAAAATAAAACTTCTTTCGAAAATAAAATGTCAAAATGTTTAATTTCAGAAATGCCAAAGTAAACGAGCTTGACATTTACCAATTTCTTTCTTTCTTATTCTTTTTTTTTTTTTGGACAGAAAAAAAGGGGAGGGATAGCTCAGTGGTTTGAGCATTGGCCTGCTAAACCCAGGGTTGTGAGTTCAATCCTTGAGGGGGCCACTTAGGGATCTGGGGCAAAATCAGTACTTGGTCCTGCTAGTGAAGGCAGGGGGCTGGACTCGATGACCTTTCAAGGTCCCTTCCAGTTCTAGGAGATGGGATATCTCCATTAATAATAATAAAAAAACATTCACTAAAATCAACCCGAACTGGTGAACCATGTCAGTCCCCCCCCAAATCTGCATCTTTCGTTGAAAAACTATTTACACGAAGTATTTCACCCAGACTGCTGGAGCACTTAAGAACCTGGGGCAGGTCCTCATTGTTCAACATCAGTCAGTCCAATGAAAGGCCTAATATCTTCTCTGCTCTATTTTTAACCCTTTAGTCCAAATGTACCAATAGTTCAGAGAACAAAAGACTCTCCCTCATTCTTGCTCTTGCTTAGTGCTCCTCTTTCTGTGTAATGCTGCTGGTTTAGCCTCCTCTTGTGCAGCAAGGTCATAATGGCACTGCTGCTGGGCCTCTCCCTTTCCTCTGTGTCACTTTCTCTCACAGCCTGGTGTCACACAGTCTCCACTGGAGCAATAGGGGAGACGGAGAAAGGGGGTCTCCATGCGCTTTGGCTGTAGGAGCTGGGGAGTACGTGGAACAGCTGGAGTTTGTCCGATGTGACCGTTCTATGTGTTGCTGAGGACATGAGGACAGTTGGACTCTTTCTACTTGCCTCTTCCCTTCCCCCTCACAGGGCAAACTGCTGAGGCTGCCTCTCTGGTTACCATTTGGAGGGCAAAAGGAGGAATGCAGTTTGTGTTTACAACTGCTTTTGACGGGGAACATCTCTGCAGCAATCTCAGAGCCGTCCTTTGCGTGAGGGCATGCAGCCCAAGAGGAGAGGACTTTAGGGTTTATGGATTTACTTCAGAGCATTAACATTAGGAGCAGGAGCTGTCATTTATTCTATGTTTGTAGGGTGCCTAACACAAGAGGGCCCAACCTGGTTCTAGCCTTTAAGCACAGCTGCGAGAGACAAACTAACTAATAATAATAAATAATAATAATAATTAATAAATACGAAATAAATTAGTTCGGCATGTTTTGTTTTCTTTGCTATAATTTCCTAAAAGCTTCTGAATTTAGCCCAGTGTAGAGGAGCAGAAAAATGACACGCTCCCTGAACACATATAACATAAGAATCCTTTCCTTCAGCAGAATATGTGCTGTAGTTTACATAATAGTTAGTGATAAGAAGATGCTCTGTTCACTCAGTAGAAACAAACAGCAGCATATAGAACTGTCACATCAGACAAACTCCAGCTGTTCTACGTTCTCTCCAGCTCCTGCAGCCAAAGAACCCCGTTCTCCGTCCCCCTATTAGTTAACGAAAAAAGGAACCAAAATTAATCATTTTTTTGTTTACTGTGCGTGTGTATATATATCTATTTAGAATAACACAACTACTGGTGTATATTAAACATTGATGCATGAGTTAGGTTGTTGCAAATTACTCTTCTTTATAATGTACTCATGCCAGATTTTCTAGTGGAAAAGAATATGCTGTAGAAATATGGAATATGTACGGATGTTTAGTTTCCAACTGTGCCACTTTTAAAGATATTGGGTAAAATGCTAGTCCCACGGAAGTTAATGGGAGTTTTGCCACTCGTTTCAAAGGGGCCAGGAGTTCAGCGACTGGGCCCAGTTCTGCTCACCTTATCTGCATGAGGATTCCTACTGAAATAAGTGGAACTAACTGCTTGAGCAAGGTGAAAGGGATTGGAGGCAGAATCAAAAATAGGGATAGGTGAACCCATTTTGCTTATTTTCAACCCCATTTGAGCATTATTAACCCTATTGTATTTGTGATACACTTAGGAAAGGAACCATGGAAGAAGACAAATAATCCAGTGAAAAAACAAGGTGAAATAATTGGAATGGAGAGTAGGCAAACGAGAAGCCAATTATAATAAGCCTGAAAAAATGAGCAGCTAGAAAGGCAAGAAACTGATGAAAAACTAGCTAATTAATATGTATACACTCATGTACCAGCCTAGTTTGTCATGGGATTTTTCTATTCCTATATAGTACAACTTCCTTTTAGCCAGAATCTCATGAGGTTATAGGGGGAAACAGAATTTGAAGTAAATTGGAGGTGAAAACTTTGGATTCTGATTCTGATCAGGATTTGGAGCCTTCCCAAAGTGTTTTAACTACAGAGAGAGGCCCCAAGAGAAAAATTCTCATCCAGGTTTAGTTCTGGAAAGACAGAGAGAAAGATGCCCTTTCAAAGTTTTTGGGGCTAGATTTTGGGCTCAGATATATAACTATACCTCATTTTAAATAAAGAAATATATTTTCACATACATGTAAGTTTCTGGAGAAAGGGATTATTAAGGGGACCCCTGAAAGAAACACACAGTACTCTAAAATATGATGGTGCTAACAGGAGCAGTATGATTTCAAAGCTGCTTCTAATTGGACAAGAATCCAGGTATATACAATGGATAACAAAGGTTTTAGATATGTGCTACATGATTCAATTTAAACATAGAACATATTTTAAAAATTAAATCTTAATTTCCAGTTACATATTTTCTAAAATAAATAAAGTCTACAGTATGGATATATAAGTACAGCCTGGAATCATGGAAATAACTTTGACTTAAATGAAAGCTCAAGTTCACATTCTTTCCAGCGTATACCTGGAAAATATCAAATTTTACTGCAACTTATCTTTAAAGGCTGGTTTATAAGAATTAATGCAAATAATAAGACTGAAAGTGAGATTAAGACCCAGTGTTTTCTCTCTTCAAGAGAACGTTCAGACTTTGCAGACCAATGTACTATTATCGTCCATGAGCCTGGAAACAAACTCTGATATAAACACAGAATTCAAACCACAGAACATGACTTGTTTAAAAAAGTTAAATTCTGTGAAGTAAGGCAGGAAACGAGATTTATCCTTCTGGGATTTTTTTGGCATGAGCATGGAACTAGGCATGCTCAGTACATGTCATATGCTTCATCTATCACTGCTCTCTGAAGTAAATCAATTTTTACTCAAACTAAAGCAAGGCAGCTCAGTCACCATCTGAAATGTGTAGAAATCCTTCTGTTTGACATGGCATTAAACAGAAGAAGGCAAATTACAATATGTTGCCTTAAGGATTATTGTTGCACATTTTGTGCCTGCTGGCTGTGGCAGTGTTTGTTCCACCGAGTAAAATTAGCTGGGCGCAAGCCATTTTGCAAACATAGTAAAAATAAATTGCTGTACTTGATAAGTGAATGTTCAAGTTGTCACTCTCGGCTAACTGCAAATTGTTTTAGTATCTTCAGGGTAACTTGGCAATCTCTGATAGGAACTGTACAGAGGGTCAGTTTTCTCTCTTTGAAGCCAAGTTTAGGTTTATAGCTAGAGACACAGAGCAAACATGCTCTTCATATTAGGGCGAAGGAACATTTGAGAAGCAGTCCAATTCCTACAAATAATAGAAAGACTATCAAGTTAAAAATCAGGGGCAATATTATTTCCTCTGCATGATATTGATTTTAAAGGGAGCAGCTGTATTAATTTAAACTCATAGAGAACCTGATGCATTATCTACTTAGAAGGTTGGATTAGTGGAGGAGAGAAGTACTATTGGTGATGTAGAAAGGCCAAAGACT
>NW_020703512.1:0-2332 GCF_002925995.2 Terrapene triunguis | reverse complement strand
ACTTTTTCCTAATGTCCAACCTAGACCTCCCTTGCTGCAGTTTAAGCCCATTGCTTCTTGTTCTATCCTCAGAGGCTAAGGTGAACAAGTTTTCTCCCTCCTCCTTATGACACCCTTTTAGATACCTGAAAACTGCTATCATGTCCCCTCTCAGTCTTCTCTTTTCCAAACTAAACAAACCCAATTCTTTCAGCCTTCCTTCATAGGTCATGTTCTCAAGACCTTTAATCATTCTTGTTGCTCTTCTCTGGACCCTTTCCAATTTCTCCACATCTTTCTTGAAATGCGGTGCCCAGAACTGGACACAATACTCCAGCTGAGGCCTAACCAGAGCAGAGTAGAGCGGAAGAATGACTTCTCGTGTCTTGCTCACAACACACCTGTTAATACATCCCAGAATCACGTTTGCTTTTTTTGCAACAGCATCACACTGTTGACTCATATTTAGCTTGTGGTCCACTATAACCCCTAGATCCCTTTCTGCCGTACTCCTTCCTAGACAGTCTCTTCCCATTCTGTATGTGTGAAACTGATTTTTTCTTCCTAAGTGGAGCACTTTGCATTTGTCTTTGTTAAACTTCATCCTGTTTAACTCAGACCATTTCTCCAATTTGTCCAGATCATTTTGAATTATGACCCTGTCCTCCAAAGCAGTTGCAATCCCTCCCAGTTTGGTATCATCCGCAAACTTAATAATCGTACTTTCTATACCAATATCTAAGTCGTTAATGAAGATATTGAACAGAGCCGGTCCCAAAACAGACCCCTGCGGAACCCCACTCGTTATGCCTTTCCAGCAGGATTGGGAACCATTAATAACAACTCTCTGAGTACGGTTATCCAGCCAGTTATGCACCCACCTTATAGTAGCCCCATCTAAATTGTATTTGCCTAGTTTGTCGATAAGAATATCATGCGAGACCGTATCAAATGCCTTACTAAAGTCTAGGTATACCACATCCACAGCTTCTCCCTTATCCACAAGACTCGTTATCCTATCAAAGAAAGCTATCAGATTGGTTTGACATGATTTGTTCTTTACAAATCCATGCTGTCTGTTCCCTATCACCTTACCACCTTCCAAGTGTTTGCAGATGATTTCCTTAATTACTTGCTCCATTATCTTCCCTGGCACAGAAGTTAAACTAACTGGTCTGTAGTTTCCTGGGTTGTTTTTATTTCCCTTTTTATAGATGGGCACTATATTCGCCCTTTTCCAGTCTTCTGGAATCTCTCCCGTCTCCCATGATTTTCCAAAGATAATAGCTAGAGGCTCAGATACCTCCTCTATTAGCTCCTTGAGTATTCTAGGATGCATTTCATCAGGCCCTGGTGACTTGCAGGCATCTAACTTTTCTAAGTGATTTTTAACTTGTTCTTTTTTTATTTTATCTGCTAAACCTACCCCCTTCCCATTAGCATTCACTAGGTTAGGCATTCCTTCAGACTTCTCGGTGAAGACCGAAACAAAGAAGTCATTAAGCATCTCTGCCATTTCCAAGTTTCCTGTTACTGTTTCTCCCTCTTCACTAAGCAGTGGGCCTACCCTGTCTTTGGTCTTCCTCTTGCTTCTAATGTATTGATAAAAAGTCTTCTTGTTCCCCTTTATTCCCTTAGCTAGTTTGAGCTCATTTTGTGCCTTTGCCTTTCTAATCTTGCCCCTGCATTCCTGTGTTGTTTGCCTATATTCATCCTTTGTAATCTGTCCTAGTTTCCATTTTTTATATGACTCCTTTTTATTTTTTAGATCATGCAAGATCTCGTGGTTAAGCCAAGGTGGTCTTTTGCCACATTTTCTATCTTTCCTAACCAGCGGAATAGCTTGCTTTTGGGCCCTTAATAGTGTCCCTTTGAAAAACTGCCAACTCTCCTCAGTTGTTTTTCCCTGATGACAATGATGTGATTTTTGCCACAGTAAGGTATATAGAATTGGGGCCTTTAGCATGAGCAACAGTAGTGCACGTCTGATGGCTGCCCGCTTGACTGCCACACTGGAGGAGAACCAGGGAACCTCTAGATCTAAAAACATGAACTACAACCGTGTGAGATAAAGAGCCAAGACTTGCTAGTTGGGGCTGTAACTGACTCAGCTCTTCTGCAAATCAGGAGAAGTGGGAGATTTGTAACATACACTCACCAGTGAGTTATGCAGGCTTTACCGCACTCCACTAGGAATTGGATTGAACCCAAGACTTGGGTATTATAGAAATAGATTTCAAGAAGTCATTGCCAATAAATATTATGGTGATAGATTACTGAAGTATATTGTAAGGCATTATTCATGGCTATGATATTAAGTGTAATGAGCTGGCATATTTAATTGTCTTAATTA
>NW_020703511.1:0-5322 GCF_002925995.2 Terrapene triunguis | reverse complement strand
ACTTTGGCTATCGGAAAGAAGGCCCCCCTGTTCTGTTCCTCCACAAACTCCCTCCTCTGATGCCATATAGGCATCACTATCCTTATTTAGAAAAGAGGCCATAGGACAGTATTTAGATCCAGAATTAATACTAAGGTGGTTAATTTTTCGGATCTGAGGGACAATATAGTGTGGGGTGGGGAACATGTAGAGAAATGAGGTTTAGGAAGCAGTTAGGGATAGGGAAAGTTCAATCAAATGTAAACGGAACACTTGGATGGAGGGTTACATAAACCATGAGGATTAGCAGGCCATACAATAAAGCGGTTTCCTTGTGCAGTGGTTAAGTTAAGGTGAAAGGGGATAGGGATGTGGGGGTTCGATGGCAGGGCACATCCATGGCTCTTACTAAATAGTAATTTTCCCTCTGGATCTTTACCTATAGCTTTCCCTTCCCAACATGCCAAATTAAAATGTTAACCACTTCTTTAGGATGCAATTTGCGTAGGCAAAATAGCTGTGGGGGTTCCAAGGGCCATAATGACCCAAGGTTCCGATTCCTACCCAGATATGTTGAGCAGCGAAATCATAGGGAGTGGTGATGAAATGGCTAGGTTTATGGGGTGGTTTGACTTTCCATACCTGCCGGTGGATAACCCAGTCCCATAGACAATTCGCCCAGGGTTCTGGCACAAGTAAGTGCACTGGAGCCCAGGTGCCATTTACCGGTTCCGAAGCTTGGAAGGTACATGCAACAGAGTCACAGCTTTATTTTGACAATGTTCACGTATTTTTCCACTTTCACAGCTTGGGTGGCACTTTCACAGTAGTGGTAAGAGTTTTGGGCCAGCGCTGACTTAGGACATCGCCTCGCATTTCTGCTAAGAGACCATTAAAGAAATCCTGCATTTGGCTATACCCTGCCTCAGTAAGGAGGCCTGATGCTCTTTCTAAGTTTCCCAGACGTTTTTCGTGATCCTGGGCTTTATCTATTGTCCAAATAGCAGCAGCCCCAGTTAGGCCATGTAAGGCTCCCTCCACCAAGCCTCTTTTCCTCAATAAAAACTTTCCCACTGCACAAGTTGGGCCAGTCGAATGGCCACTCTCTGAGAACAATCAGGGTACTAGGTAGTTATTTGGAAAGCAGAGAGGGAAATGAGAAAGTGGTGGTTCTCATAGTAGCATTTAGCACAATCCACCACTGGAAACAACAATTCCATTGGTAGGATGAGCTATACCACATTTGTTGTTCCGAGACCTGAATTTCCCTGAGGCCACGGCCAGACAGATTTGTATGGGAATTGGAGAAGATATGAGGGGGAGTAGCTGGGGAACGGGGACTACAGCAATGGGCAACCATGTAGAGCCGGGGTACATTGCAATATGACACAGGCCAAACCAGAGGCTACTGATTTTCTAAAACTTGGCCAAACAAAAAAAACAAAAAAAATTACTTTTTCCCTCCCCACCCCAAGTTCGTTAAGGAGGAGAGTCTGAGGAATATTAAAAACTTCATTTTCAGGTAGTTTTGGCTAGCTTCCGCAAGCTATTCTTCAAGATTTCGTAGTCTTAGTTCACTTAGCTGTCCGGCAATGAGGCTGCAAGGGAGGGGTTACCAGCACAATCACCTTGCTTGGTTGGAGGCTTTATTATGGCCTCAGGTGGAGAAGTTGTTTTCTTAGCAAGGTCCGAAGGCTTAATGGATTGGTCAGCGGACAAGAGTCCCCTAGCATGGGGCCAGGGCAGTTCTTTGCTGATGGACCCTTATGCAGACCCAGTCTCTGGTTTCAGTGAGTGGCAGGACTGCTGTATATAAAAAGACCTAACACATTTCGTTAGTGCCTGACTACTGTGTAATTTATTAAATGACTGTTTATTTGAGCTAGGCCAGCAGGGCACTGCTGGTAGCTGCATTGGGTGCCCTGGTAAAAATTCCACGAGGGCCGAACTTGGTTAAACAACACAATCCAAATTCAGCCCTCATAAAAATTAAGGATTAAATGCTAAATACCAAAATTAAACAACACTACTTTACTTTGTTTGGCAAAAATATATTTTCTTGGTTTTATAACCCCAAAACAACATTAACTTATCTTAAACTTATAAAACAAAACAAAAAATACACACCAGGAGTGTTTCTTAACAAATTTAACTAACCTATTTATAGTCAAATGATTCTACCTTAATAACCTTTTGCCTGGATTATTTACAGACCCTCCCAAAGGAATGGTTGCAAAGAAACCAAGAATTTCTTTTTAACATTTATTTATAGTTTTACTGCTTATGCCATTTGTGACGGGTTAGATCACAGAAACCCACTTGGGAGCTGCCACCCAATGTACCAAGACTACTTCTGCTCCTGCTTTCCCTGCCAGCTCAGGACTTCAGCACCCCGTCTTGCTGAGCCAGACACTCCAGTCTGCTCTAGCACAGACCCTGCTGAATCACTTGTCCCAAAGCTGCAAGTTCACCTGAAAAAACAGCTTACACCAGTGTGCTTGTCTCTAGCACTCAGATGCCCAAATCCCAATGGGGTCCAAACCCAAATAAATCCGTTTTACCCTGCACAAGCCCATGCAGGGCAAACTTACAAATTGTTTGCCCTTTATAACACAACACTGACAGATAGATACATTTTATATTTCTAGATTTAGATACAAGAGTGGTACAAATCAGATGACTATACTCAGTAGATTATAAGCTCTGTAATGATACCTTATAAGAGACCTTTCGCATGAAGCATATCCCAGTTGCGTTATATTTATTTATTACCATATTTCTCTAAAACTATTTCAATTACATTATATTGACTTATTATTAAATTTTTATAAAACCCTATAGACTGCACGTTACACCACTATTCAAGCAATTACTATTATAAAAGAAGGCAAGCAAGAAGCCAACTCTGCAATTACTTAATTTCCACCAGCAACTACAGCGTTAACCCCTCAACCCCCCTCTCTTGACTTCCTCAAACTGCGGTTGTCTGCCCGCTTGGGCTCGCTTCTTTTTTTTTTTTCCATGGGCACAGGCATTGTTTCACTATCAATTTAGCAAAGAGGGTGGGCTGCTTTTACCAACTCTCCTTGTAGAAGAGGATTAATTATTTAACAAAGCAATTATTATTATACTTAAAGAGTGGTTAAACAACACAACAACACTAAAACACTTGCTATCATGCTTGAAGAATAAGTAAACAACACTAAAACACAGCAATAAGCTCAGTTCTCCTTACTTGATCTAGGCGAGAACAATTTCCCTGCCTCCGTTTCTCTGGGTGAGGCTCACCCCTTTCAACATTCACACCACTGGGGAGGATTTACAAGGATGGTCCTCGCATGCACCCTGTCCGGCAACGAGTTACCAATCCGCCTCTGAGAGGAACGGAGTAGGATGCCCGATTGCCCCGGGTTTTGGCAAACGATTTCCAGGGGCTCCCCTTCAAACACAGCAAGGGGAGGGAGCTCACTCCACAGTGATCCAACCCACACGCGAGTTTTGCTCCAGAGGAAGATAAGATCTGGGGAAGGGGTTTTGGTCGTAGGTCAATCACACGAAAATTAGGAAAGCCTTGGTCACCGTACTCTCCTCCCCAGTAGAGAGCACCGTCCCGTCTTCAAGAGACCGGGGTAGGATGCCCTACTACCTAGGAGTACTAAGACGGATTCCTAGGGGCCCCCCCCGCTCTCCGAGCAAGGAGGTGGTCTCCGTACACTCCTCCCCCAGCAGGGAGCACCGGCCCGTTTTCAAGAGAACAGGATGGGATACCCCACTGCCTAGGAGTACTTGGACGGTTTCCCGGGGCCTTCCCGCCCTCCGGGCGAGAAGGGACACAATGGTCAATTAAAAGGATAGGAAAGGGTGGGGACCTACTACTCTAATGCCCAATTGCTCAAAACGGGGGTCTCCGCTACTTCCCTTCACGGTCCCTTACCCCGCCCGTAGCAGGTCCCGGAATCACCTTACGACTCACAATCACAACCACACTAATTTTTGCGGGATCTTTACTACAACAGTTCTACCCAACCACCAACCTAGTACTGGCGGGAGTCCTGCCAATCCCCGGGCTGCAGGTCTCATTAGTCCACACAGCCTATTGCTGTGCGGGGTCCACCAGCCTATTGCCAGTGGGAGCTACTCCGGCCCCTTCGGCCGCTCCGGGTCAACCTGAATTACGCCCCGCCTCCTGTCAGGGTCCAGGTAGTGGATTCCGCCCCCCTTCTACCACGCCTTAAGGGGTCCACCCGCGTCCTATAGGTCCGGTGGATTACGCCCCTACTCACTATTGGGGTCCACTTTCCCGGGGTTCCTCAGCAGCCTGTTCCTGTACCTGTTCCTCAACCCCCCCTGGGGGAACCACCCCCCAGAGGGTGAGGGCTACAAAGCTAACAAAAAGACAATATGAAAGCTTAAAAAGGCAAAGCATAGGAGTTTGGCGTACTTCTTGTTCTTATTAAGATTAGAAACCCTCTCAGTTGTTTACCTCTAGTCCTCGGGCCACTCAGTTCTTGAGTCAGTGGTGGTTTCCTTTATGTTCCAGAGAGATCACCCAGCCTATTCAGCCTCTGTTCCTGCCTGAACAATCTCCTGTCATCCGAAACTTGTTTTTATTCTGGGCTGGCACTCTAAAAGTGTTTAACTGCCAGACGGATGTCCCAGTAATTTCACAGAGGCTGTTTAGGAAACCGTTGGGTCTAAGACCACGTGTACACACCACAAAACAGACAGTCCCCTACGCCCTCCCCCATAGCTTATAGCCTAAGAGAGCGCAGCATGATGCAAAACATGAAACAGACAAGTTACAGAACGGACACACACAAAACGAACAGGCGTCAGGCAAATGAGTCTTACCTTAAAAGGTTCAGATCACAGCGCATTCTCACCTGAACCTGGAGCCTATGGGCAGCCCCTCACCGAATCCCAAATAGAGACAAGGGTCTCTTACCTGGCGCCTGGGATCGGTGTAGGAGCGGTCCACGGTCCTCCGGTCCGGTGGGACGTCGAGTGATCCCGGACGAGCCCCCAAATTGTCGTGGAAAGAATCACCCACGCAGTGATTTTAGTTCACAGACTCAGAGCCTGAGGCCTTTATTGCAATACAAACCAGTGCGCGCTGGGGTGCAGCTCGGAAGCTGGCACCCCGAACAGCAGCACGCAGGCTGCTTTTATTCACTAAAACCACAAGCATGATACAATTAATACGTCATTAGTTAAGAAATTAAGAACCAATCATAAGCTAGGCATATAGTGGACACGAGCTCGGGGGCAAATCACAAGCCGGGTTTTAGGTGAACAAGCGCTCATCACGAGCTGGGGTGTTGGGTTGGGGTCACTCTTCCCTCC
>NW_020703510.1:0-2402 GCF_002925995.2 Terrapene triunguis | reverse complement strand
GGCTCCGGGGTGAGGTGCCAGGATGGCGATGGGCGAGCAGCTGCTGCACATCCTGGATGATCTGAGCGTGAAGGAGTTTGAGAAGTTCAAGTTTTACCTGCCCCATGGGGGCACGGCTCCCCACATACGCCGCGGGAAGCTGGACGGCGCCTCCCGCATCCAGGTGGCTGAGCTGCTGATGCAGACATACCCCCAGGAAGCGCTAGACATCACCAACCAGGTGCTGCGCAAGATCCCAAGGCTGGACCTGGTCCAGGGCGGCCAGCTCCAGACAGGAGGAGAAACTGGGAACTGCGGCGACGATGCAAATCACAGTGAGGCTGCAAATAGCAGCGCCAGGGCAGGTGAGCCACAGGCCTACGGTGAGGAGCACAGCCACAGAGCAGGGCGGTGCAGTGACAGGAGTGGAGAGCTCCCAGCTTCTCTGTTCCCAGCCTCTCCCAGCAGGGGGCACTGTAAGGGGAAGGGCGGCAGTCAGAGCTCCAATGATGGGAAAAGTAGGAGAGGCCCTGGATACCGAGTGGCTTGCTTTAATTTAAATAGTAGTGAGAACTAAGGGGTCCAAAGGACAGCAGTGAGGCAGCCCCTAAAATTAGTTAGGGGGCCCAGTCCCCTCTGAAAACCCCTGTAATTTGAGCACTGGCTGTGGGTGACACAGCTGGCTACTCCAGCCCTGGCGTCTCCCAGCAGGGGGTGCTCTAGGGAGTGGGGCAGGAGCATTGGCTGTCGAGGAAGCTACTGGTTACTCCACTCCCAGCCTCTTCCAGTGGGGAGTGGGGCAGGAAGGTGGCTGGGAGGAGAGCTCCTGGCTACTCCAATCCCAGCCTCACCCAGCAGGGGGCGCTGTGGGGAGCAGGGCAGGAGCGCTGACAAAAGTGCCAGGAAGACTGGAGCTTCCCATGTGGCTGCGTAGCCAGTCTCCTGGCTGACTCTTCTCCCCTCTTTCCCAGAGAGGCAGAGTCTGGTTTCAGAGCAGCAGCTGATGAAGCTGGCAGGGAAAATGGGCAAGACCTGGAGGCAGATCGGCATTGAGTTCCTGGGCCTGGAGAATCACTGTCTGGAGCAGATCGAGGAGAACTATCCCGGCAACACCAAACTGCGAGCTTTCAGCATGCTCTTGGAGTGGAGGAAACGAGCGAAGCAGGATGCCACTGCCATCCACCTTTGCACCATTCTCTCCCAGGACGGGGTGCCCCTGCAGCCCGAGGCCCTCGACTGTCTCCGGGACACAGGCAGTGCCTAAGGAGATCTGGGGGGCTTAGTCCAGGGCAGCGGGTCTCAACCAAGGGTCTGTGAGCAGGGCCAGCGTTAGCCAATCTGGGGCCCAGGGCAGGAAGCCAAAGACCTGCTGTGCAGAGCTGAAGCCTGGGGCCCTGAGCCCTGCCTCCGGGGCTGAAGCCGAACCCTGAGCAACGTAGGCTGGCGTGGGACCCCGGGCAGTTGCCCTGCTTGCTAGCCTCTAACACTAGCCTTGGCTTTTATATGCAGAAAAACAATTGTTTTGGCACTGGTGGGCCATGGAGTTTTTATAGCATTGGGTGGGGCGGGAGGAATGGCGGTCAGAAAGAAAAAGGTTGAGAACCCCAAGTCCAGGGGGTGGAGTGGCCTTGTGATTAAAGGACTAGCATGGTACTCTGGGGACCTTGATTCAATTGGCAGTGGTGCTTTAGTTTTGGGGTGTCTGATTTAAGACACACACACACACACACACACACACACCCAGGGCCTGACTTGCAGAGAGGCCGAGCACCCACTGCTCCTGTTGATCTTAGCAGGAGTGGAGGGTGCTCAGAAACCAGGCCCTCGGTGGCACCCAGGAATCATTGGCCACTTTGGAAAATGCTGGCCTCTGTCCTGTGCCTCAGTTTACCTACATGTGCAATGGGGAAAACATGGCCAGATTTTCTAAAGAGCTCAGTGTCCAGCAGCTCCCATTGCTCTACTCCAGCCAGGGAGGCCCTTGTGCAGGAGAGGGGGTTACTCAGGAGACCAGATGTACTTCCTTTAAATCCACTTTCACTGCTAGCAGTCTCAAGTGCCACCGAGTCAGGCCCCAGATATGTATCTGGTTGCTTCCCCCATCCAGCCTACCACCAATTGCTAGCTGGGGTGGGTCAGTCCAGCAGGGGGCCCAGAACAGCCCCAGGGAATGGATCCAGGCGTGGGGGCAGAAGGAGGGGGAGGAGACACCTGTGATCTGGGGCAGCTATAAAGTGGGAGACCCTGTGGTGGCCGGGCTGGGCTCTTCCCCACTCACAGGGACATCACTCGAAGAAGAACCTGGGGATCCTTTCCCCCAGGCCTCTCCCTGGGGGATCCACTCCCCCGATCTCGCCTTGGGGTCTCGGCTAGGCAGCTCTTTTTTAAAGACCGTTTTTACCAAGAAGCACAATTGAAGCCTT
>NW_020703509.1:0-2545 GCF_002925995.2 Terrapene triunguis | reverse complement strand
AAAAACAGACTGTGGTAATTTGCGGGAAAACAAAATGCAAGTTTAGCTGCACCTGCTGTTTAAATTGAGCTTATCAGTCACTTAGCTTGAGCCTCTTTTTAAAATTTCTATCAAAAACCTAGAGCGGTGAGCAGTTTTGCTGCGAAATGTTTTTCAGAAAGCAAGAGTAATCCTGACATATAAGTAACTTGAATGGTTTGTTTCAAATTTCTAAAATCGGTGCTTAAGCTGGTTAAAACATTCCAGGTTTTTAAACAACTTTTTAATGATAATTAAAAAAAAATCTGCATCTTTTAAGGCAAAATTGTGGTGCAATTTGTTTTGACCTTATATGTGATATACACAACAGCTGTTTGTCATAAATAGAATTTCAGCAATGTAAAGCAAGTTGTTGGTTTTTTTACAAAAAAAATAAAGGTTTTAATATTAAATTTAAGCAAGAGATAAAAAGAGATTTGATGTCTATTATTGTAGGAGTTAAAGTATTTTTTACATGGTTTAAGCAAGATTTTTTTAGTGTAAAAATTGTCTGAATTCCATTTTATATATATATAATAATTAACCGACTGTTGTGTTTTGTTAGTAGGCTGGGGGAGTCTCTCTCTTGCAGGATTTGCGGGACCTAACTTTTTTGTGGGCGGGAGTGGGATAAAAATGCAAGAAATAATGCGGGAGCGGGTGCAAGTGACCTGCGCTGGGGTGTGCACTGTGTGGATGGGCCACAGCAACAGCAGGGTTGTTGTAGTCATGGTGGTCCCAGAATATATAAGAGACAAGGTGGGTGAAGCAATATATTTTACTGGACCAACTTCTGTTGGTGGAAGAGACAAGCTTTCGAGCTCCACAGAGCTCTTCTTCTGGTATGTGTATATCTTCTGCAGCATTTTTGTAAATTGTCTTAGATAGGTTTTCTGGCGGGCAGCGAATCCCAATGGAGAGCCGACTTTCCCTGCCCAACCCTGCTCCTGGTGGAAGTCAGGACAGTCTGATGGGTTCCAACTGTGCCTCGGTTTCCCCATGGGTAGGACAGAGGGGTGACACGACTGCTTGCCCTCTGGTGGGGGCGGGAAGGATTAATTCATTCCCGTTTGTAAAGGGCTTTGAGGTCTGCGAGGGGGATGCGGTGGGATAATCTGTTAAATGAAATCTGGACGCGGAGGAAGTTCAAAGACCCTGCAGGGGGAGGCCTGGGTACCAGGGGCTGGTTGCCTGGGCGCCCCAGTGACATCTCCAGAGCAGCTGCGAGGGAGCAGAGAACCAGCCTTCAGCTGCCGCAGCCTCCGCCCCATCCACTCCTCAGCCCCTGCTCTGCGGGGTGGCTCAGTGCCCTCCGCCCGCCCTGTGTCCTCCCCACAGAGGTGGCCAAGGCAGGGGCCCGGGGGGTCCAACTCAGTGCCACCCCCAGGGTTGTGCCAGCCTGTGGCCCTGGGGATCTCTCTGCTGTACGGGAGGCCCGACGAGATGCTGGCCAGGGTCCCTTCCGGCGTGACCCGTGGGGTCCCACAGCTGCCCCTGCCCCACGGGGGGGCAAGGGACACCCAGCAGCTCCAGCCAGAGGACGGTGCCCTTCCCAAGCGAACACAGCCCAGACCCGCCCCTCGCACGCTGCCCGCCTTGGCATGGGGCAGAGGGAAGCCCTGCAGCGCCCCCCCCTTGCGTTGGGGGGGGTAGGGAGTCTCCCGGGGCGCGGAACCCCGGACCCCCCCCCACCCGCGAACTGGGTCACGCGTGTGTGTCGCTTCCTTGTTTTTTAAATAGCGGGATTCGACTCTGCGCGTGCGCGGTGAGGAGCGGGACGTCTTCCCGCCAGGTGCTACAGGGGGCGCGGAGCCGGGCGGGGCGGGGTCCACCCCGGAGGGGCTCCGAGGTCAGCTGCGATCCCGCCCCCCTGCAGCTAACGGGCCCCGGGGCTCTCCAGCCGGGCCAGGCTGGTGGGTTCCGAACCGGACCGGGGCGGCTCCGGGAGGGGCTGGGGGTGGGAGTAGCTGGAAAAGCATCCGCATCTCGGGGTGGGACGGGATGGGGTGGGGGGCGAGGTGCCGTGGGAAAGTTTGTACCGGGGGGGGAGAGGTTGGGAGCTGTGGGACCAAACTGTAAACCCTGGCTGGGATGGGAACCACTTCAAGCCCTGGCTCCAGCACCTCTGGGTGCCCTGTATCGGGGGGATGCAGGGCAGCCTAGGAGTGTCCCCGACACAAAGTGCCACGATGGGGCCCAGACGCCCCAGGGCCCCATCATGCCAGGCGCTGCACAGACAGGCCCTGCCCCAAAGGCTGCAAATAGCGGCGCCAGGGCAGGTGAGCCACAGGCCTACGGTGAGGAGCACAGCCACAGAGCAGGGCGGTTCAGTGACAGGAGTAGAAAGCTCCCCATTTCTCTGTTCCCAGCCTCTCCCAGCAGGGGGCGCTGTAAGGGGAAGGGCGGCAGTCAGAGCTCCAATGATGGGAAAAATAGGAGGGGCCCTGAATACCGAGTGGCTTGCTTTAATTTAAATAGTAGTGAGAACTAAGGGAGCCATAAGACAGCAGTGAGGTAGTAAAAGTAG
>NW_020703508.1:0-1032 GCF_002925995.2 Terrapene triunguis | reverse complement strand
TGGGGGTGCTCCCAGCTATGCCAGTCCCAGGCTCACCCAGCAGGGGGTGCTGTGGGGAGCAGGGCAGGAGCGCTGGCAGCAAGTGACTGGAGCTCCCCATGTGGCTGCGTAGCCAGTCTCCTGGCTTACTCTCTCCCCTCTTTCCCAGAAAGGAAGATTCTGGTTTCAGAGCAGTAGCTGATGAAGCTGGCAGGGAAAATGGGCAAGACCTGGAGGCAGATCGGCATTGAGTTCCTGGGCCTGGAGAATCACTGTCTGGAGCAGATCGAGGAGAACAATCCCGGCAACATCAAAATGCTCTTGGAGTGGAGGAAACGAGCGAGGCAGGACGCCACCGTCAAACGCCTTTGCTCCATCCTCTCCCAGGACGAGGTGCCCCTCCAGCGCGAGGCCCTCGCCTGCCTCCGGGGCACATGCAGTGCCTAAGGAGATCTGGGGGGCTTAGTTCAGGGCAGCGGGTCTCTGAGCAGGGCCAGTGTTAGACACTCTGTGGCCCTGAGCCCCGCCTCCGGGGCTGAAGCCGAAGCCTGAGCAATGTCCGTTGGCGTGGGACCCCAGGCGCTGCTCTGCTTGCTAGCCCCTAACACCGGCCCTGGCTTTTATATACAGAAAAACAATTGTTGTGGCACTGGTGGGCCATGGAGTTTCTATAGCAGTTGAGACCCCCTGGGCCAGGGGATGGCGTGGCCTTGTGGTTAAGGGACTAGCATGGTACTCTGGGGCCTTGATTCAATTGCCAGTGGTGCTTTAGTTTTAGGGTGTCTGATTTAAGACCCCCCCCCTCACAGGGCCCAGTTTGCAGAGAGGCCAAGCACCCACCGCTCCCATTGATCTTAGCCGAAGTGGAGGGTGCTCGGAAACCAGGCCCTGGGTGGCACCCAGGAATCAATGGCCACTTTGGAAAATGCTGGCCTCTATCCTGCCCTGTGCCTCAGTTTACCCATATGTGGAATGGGGAAAACATGGCCAGATTCTCCAAAGAGCTCAGTGTCCAGCAGCTCCCATTACTCTACCCCAGCCAGGCAGGGAAGG
>NW_020703507.1:0-1092 GCF_002925995.2 Terrapene triunguis | reverse complement strand
GTTGGGACCCCAAAGTGGGTCGCAACCCCGTTTTAATGGGGTCGCCATGGGGTTTTTTCCACCTCTAAGGCAAACCAAACCAGCCAGACTAAGAGGACTTCGGTCTCACCCCACTGGCTAACCGCAAGTCTCACAAGCAATCTCCTTAGACACTCCAGTTTCCCAGTATCACCACCAGTACCACTCGTTATGGGGACAAATGGTTGTGAAAACCAATGCCCCAGTAAAAGAAAAAGGTTCTCCTGATCCCAAAGGACCAAGCCCCAGACCCAGGTCAATATACAAATCAGATCTTACCCACAAATCACGCTGTTGCCAATCCTTTAGAATCTAAAATCTAAAGGTTTATTCATAAAAGGAAAAAGATAGAGATGAGAGTTAGAATTGGTTAAATGGAATCAATTACATACAGTAATGGCAAAGTTCTTGGTTCAGGCTTGCAGCAGCGATAGAATAAACTGCAGGTTCAAATCAAGTCTCTGGAATACATCCCCCGCTGGGATGGGTCCTCAGTCCTTTGTTCAAAGCTTCAGCTTGTAGCAAAGTTCCTCCAGAGGTATGAAGCAGGATTGAAGACCAGATGAAGATGAGGCATCAGCCTTATATAGTCTCTTCCAGGTGTAAGAACACCTCTTTGTTCTTACTGTGGAAAATTACAGCAAAATGGAGCCTGGAGTCACATGGGCCAGTCCCTGCATACTTTGCTGAGTCTCAAGGCATATTTGCCTTCTCTCAATGGGTCCATTGTATAGCTGATGGTCCTTAATGGGCCATCAAGCAGGCTAGGCAGAGCTAATCCCAGCTTGTCTGGGATGTCACCCAGCAGCATAGCATAAATTTGAAATACAGACAGTATAGAGCCAATATTCATAACTTCAACTACAAAATTGATACACACATATAGACAGCATAATCATAACCAGTAAACCATAACCTTGTCTAAGACACCCCATTTGACCCCCTTTATACAAGATTTTGGTGCCACTACAGGACCTTGGTTGCAACAATGATCTATATGGTCCCAGATTATATCAATAACGTCACAACCTATTGCAGCGGTTCTCAAACTGTGGGTTGGGACCCCAAAGTGGG
>NW_020703506.1:0-3895 GCF_002925995.2 Terrapene triunguis | reverse complement strand
ACAGGCCTGCATTTTCTTTCGCCCCTGCGTGCCCGTGGCAATCCACATGGCGTCACGAACAGGATGCAAGGGAGTTGGGCCATGCCCGTGGCACGCTGCAGACCGCGTTGATGATGAAACTGAACAGTTCCAACATTTGCAGTTTCACCTTTTTACTAGCCAAAATTCGACTGATCCAAAAATAGAATGGATCTGTTCCCTTGGCTCGGGTAAAACTCTAAAAGGCTATACTGTACCATTAACCCTGGCAGATATGGGATGCCTCCTTCGGTGCCACCCGAGCTTTAGGTGTCAGCCAGCCGATTGTTCCCTACAGCCTCAGTGCACGGAGACTGTGGAGAACCTCGGTGCTGCAGATCCCTCTCAGCTTTGGAGAGAGTGTAGCCGCATTGTTAGAAAATCCGGAGGTACTGTTTCCAAATTGATTCCCTCACCTCGGGTAATACCTGCTGATCCGGCACACAAATTATTATGCCAAATGATAAAAGAATTAAATTTAATTAAGAAAACCAAAAAATTCCGACCCGATGAATATAAATCTGAGGATGTTTCCACCGTCCTGTTTAGCATGATATGTAAGGCCCTCGATCTGTGTTCTGTCCTCCACGGGGGCACAATGTTTGCAGCTAAACAGGCAGCCCCAAGCTCTCCTAAAGATGATAATGAGGAGAAGACAGAAAAGGTAGAGCCCATCACTACCTCCCCCTCCCCAAGTCCCTCTCAGAAAATTTTGCCACCCCCATATGAAGCTCCTAAAACTCCTCTGTGTCCAGCTCTGCCAACAGCCCCAGAATTTACTGAATCTGAAACTGTAGCAGAAGCTTTGCCTATTGCGATAACTAGAACTAAAACAGATGCACAAACAGGCAACACCACGCAGGTTACTGAACTGCGAACACGTACTAAGGCCGAACTTAAAGAGTTTTTAAAGGAAACGCAACGAAAAGCCGATGAGGCACCTATGGTTTGGGTCGGGCGGCTAGCCTTAGAACACGTAGCAGAATGGGTGGACCGTGAGGAGGCTGGCATCTTAGCCAAAACGGCCAATTGGGCACGAGGCTTCCCGGGTCATGCTTTATTAAATAATCACATTTGGCCACTTACCACCCCGGCAGCTGCCATTTTAGCAATGCAAGGCAGTTTTAAAGGATTGTATATCCCCCCGGGAGCCTTAGTTACTCCACACGATTTAATATGGGCAATCGCAGGAGCCTCCATAGCCCTGTGGGATCCACTACAAAACCCACTTAATTTGACTGTTCAACAGCAATTGGTGGCCACACCCTTTATACATGTTACTGATCCCACCCAAATTCCTGTCTCAGCAGAGGCAGTTGATTTAGCATTAGAAGCTGCCCCTGGAGCTGACACCGGTGCCATGCTGGTTCTATCGCTGTGGCTCTTAAGCAAACAGCAGCTGCCTGGGGCACTCCCACTGAAGTCCAAGCAGATGGTGGGCCACCCTTTACAGGCAAAAGCATTGAACAGCTCATTTTTGGATGGAGGGCTTCCCTTCACATCCATACTAAATATCATCCTCAAAGCAATGGTGTGGTGGAGCGAAAAATCGCAGTCCTTAAGACTATGCTGCGAACAGCAAACCCCAACCCTGATTTTAAAAACTGGAGCTCATTTTTACCCCAGGTACTTATCGCACTCAACAAAAGTTACTCTCGCTGGCCTCACATTTCACCTACACCTAAGCCGCCTTGGTCCCCCGTGTTTAACACCGGCCAACTGGTTTGGCTTACAGAACCCCAAGCCTCTGGCCATTGAGAACCTATAAAAGCCACCATTCTCCGGGCTGGCAAGTACCCTAACACCTACTTAGTGGCTACAAGTACCCCCGGTGACAAGCTAGTTCATCATAACTGGCTCAGCAAATGTAGTTCTTAATAAACAAACTAATGCCCCTGAGCAGGGCTTGTATTATTCTGTTTTACAGGTTATGCTGCTCTCCCTCACAACATCTTTGCCCACGGAGCCCTTAGGAGAAGGTGGACTACAAACCTGGGTCGCCGCCTACTGGGTGCAGGAGGTCAGCGGAAACCAGTCCCTGTCAGCGCTGAGTCCAGAAGATTGTCTTGTTTGCTCCACTCAGTTCTCACCTAAATATCCATTACCCTTTCAATTTGTACCAATAGTTTATAATTTTTCTTCATTTAATATTTCTAGTGTGAATTGTTCTTCCCCCTATGTGCAGTGGGCTGCTTCTAGTGTTTGGAACAATTGTTCTTCACAATTTAATTCTTATGTGTTTCCAGTTCTTAATGCTTCAGGTCGAAGTGATCATAGCTTTCCTTTAATTGAGAGTATTAGAGTTCCAGCATCTCATTGTTGGGTTTTTGTTGGTAATAGTTTAACCCCAGCCCCTACTTGGGTTGGTACTTATTCTAATTGTTCTATGTGGAGTTTCTCTTATGCTAATACCTCCCTAACTAAACCCACTCTTAATTTTACTATCCCCCTCTCATTAATTGTTCTTATCGTCTTAATTATAATATTTTTTTGGAACCTTCTATACCTCCATAACATATACGTATCTGTTTCATGCCCAGCATATGCATCATGCTGAGGCTGCATGTATCAATCGTGCATCCAGCTTTTATTCGGTAACCAATAATGGGTGGAGCCATACCACAGTTTCTTCCTTAAGACCCGGTCATTTTTGGATTTGTGGTAATGTTGCATTTGCTGTGCTTCCTCCCAATCCCCGAGGTATATGCACCATTGGCACCCTGTATCTACAGGGCGGAGGTATTTATACCTTGCCATCTAGCCACCGACACCATCGTAGTACCCACTCTTTTTGGACTCGTTTGCAAACAGCAGCTTCCTCCCTCGCCTCCTCTATTGTTAGTTTTAACCCTGTTGGTTATCTGATGTTACGTGATCAAGTGCTGTTTCAATCCCTTGCTATTGAAATGCTTCCTAATACTACGGGCAAGGGCCTCTCCTTAATTAATCAGCAGTTAAATTCCCTTGTTCAGTATAGTATTCAAAATAGATTAATGATTCAATATTTGTTACAATCTTCCTCATTTTGTACTAAATTTGCTGAAGTATATCCTGACTTTGCTGATAAATGCTGCGTTTCTTTGCCTTCTATTTCCCCTAATCTGTCCTCAATTGTTAAAGACCTGCAAACGTTGAGCTCTACTGTCCGAGAGTCACGAGAGTCCTTCCAGTTTTGGTCATGGCTCGATTGGCTTGGCCTTGCGCCCTACAAATCCTATTTCCAATCCCTGTTTGTGTCCCTTCTAGTTGGGCTCGCTCTTCTCTGTCTCGGATGTGCCTTCATTAAAGCCTGCATTCGCAAGTTTGTTGCCTCGGCCTACATCGCTTCCACCCCCGAAGCGCATCCCCTCGTAGGTGGGGATGAGGAGTCGGACTCGGAAGTTTAGGTTTTCGGCCTAACTATTTCGGCCAGGGCACGGGGGCATGTTGAGATGAGTTCCTGTCTGCATCCTGTAAAACTTGCCCATACCGGTATTGCCCTGGCCTCTTCTTTTGTCATTCAGTGTTGCACGCATTCTAAAGCAATATGCATTTCCTCACCTTTTGGGGGCGAAGCCAGACTTTGAGGCACCTGCTCCCCTACTTGGTGTAAACTTTGCTTGTGCCAATCAGAAACGAACACAAACAGGTTTTGGGCCCCGTCCCCTATGACACTTCTATGATGTCATAGTTGGTACTTTATGGGCTGCCTGCCATGTGCAGGCAGGGAGAGGAGAAAGAAAAACGAATCCTGTGTATCCTGTGTACACCCGTAACCGAGCCTGATCACCTCGAAGCCTCTCTCTCAGCTCACGTGTTTCAAACAGAGTTTCTACGTTTGCCGGTCGTTATGCGTTGGTTTGTATTTGTAAGTATCAGTTATTACTAATTGCTGCAT
>NW_020703505.1:0-1287 GCF_002925995.2 Terrapene triunguis | reverse complement strand
ATGGGTTGAGATCGCAATGCCCGGATGATGCAAAGCAGTGCCGCGAGGGGTTCTGGGTACATTGCGTCAGGCCCCTCCCCCGCCGTCACAGCAACGGCAGACAATAGATTCGCGCCTTTTTACCTGGGTTACCTGTGCAGACAACATACCACGCCAAGCATGGAGCCCGCTCAGCTCAGCTTACCGTCACCATATCTCTTCCGGGTGCCGGCAAACGTGGGACTGCATTGCTAAACAGCAGCAGCAGCTTACTGCCTTTTGGCGGTAGACGGTGCAGCATGACTGGTAGCCTTCATTGGCGATCTGGGTGCAGGCAGCTGTGGGGCTGGCAGCCGTGGGGCTGCATTGCACCAGCCCCTTGCCTTTTGGTAGAAGATGGTTTATTACGACTGGTATCCGTCGTCGTCGTACTGCAGCGGCTGTCAATCATGGGCACCCGGGCAGACAATGATGGTTATCAGTCGTAGTATGCTATTTTCTGCCAAGTGCCCAGTATTGTCTGCTAAGCACCCAGAAGAGGCCGATGGCGATCTGGGTGCTGGCAGACATGGGGCTGGCAGACGTGGGGCTAGATTGCTACACAGCAGCAACCCCTTGCCTTTTGGCAGAAGATAGTATATTATGACTGGTATCCATCGTTGTCACACTGCAGTGGGTATCATATTGTGCAGTAGACCTGAAGGCTTACTGCCAAGCGCCCAGTATTTGCTGCCAAGCACCCAGAAAATGCCAAGGGCTATCAGTCATGCTGCGCCGTCGTCTTAAGATGTAAAAAATAGATTTATTCTCCATTCATTTGCTTCCCCCCTCCCTCCTGCTAAACCCAGGCTTTTGAGTTCAATCTTTGGGGGGGGGGCATTCTGTGTGACAGTTGTTTGTGTTTCTCCCTGATGCAAACCCACCTTTCTTGATTTTAATTCCCTGTACCTGTACGCCATGTCGTCACTCGCCCCTCCCTCCCCCTCTCCCTCCCCTGGTCCGTCAGATATAAATTTTATTATAGAATATTTAAAAATAAACGGTACAAAAGATTTGAGGAGTCAGTTGTCGGTCATTGGGGGAACATACAGAGTATGGGGAGGATGTTGTTATGTCAGGGTTGGCAGCACACATAATACATATAGACTGTGATGTCTCGCCTTTTTTCAGACCAGACGCCATAGCCAGCACTGGGATCATGGAGCCCGCTCAGATCACCGCGGCAATTATGAGCACTATGATCACCACGCCTATTGGAATAATGGGTTGAGATCGCAATGCCCGGATGATGCAAAGCAGTGCCGCGAG
>NW_020703504.1:0-2280 GCF_002925995.2 Terrapene triunguis | reverse complement strand
AGGTTACTTGGGGGCCATTGAGATCTCATACCACATCCAGGATCTCTAAGAGTTTGTTACAAACATCCTAAGATCAATCAACTCCTCCTGCTGTCCATGGAAGAAAAGAGCCCTGCTCTAAGTCTGGAACTCGGATTGGTCACCCACCCCCATACTGTCAAAATAGAAGCTAGTGAGTTGTCATCCTTCAGATTCTGATATAGTTTCAGCTGTTTAGGTGCCACCGCATAGTGCTGCTCTTCTGGTACTGACTTCACACCAGTGAGCGTTGTTAATTGGTCTTTAGCCTTTGGTACCATTAATGTTGGTATTATCTAACACATCAGGCTTGGGACCAGCTGAACACAAGAAAATTCCCTCTACACCAGCTCTAACATCAGTACGGACTCATTTGGTATTGCTTTTATCAGTACTATTAATCGCACTACAATCACCCTCTTTCAATCACCTTTACTACATCTGAAGATTTGAGGCTCTCACCTGAACCTGTATCTCCTCTACTAGATGTATTGCTTTTGTCTGTAGTTTAAGATTGATACAGTACTGGAGCCCAGGGGCACAAAGATACCATTGGATCAGTCTTTTGTCTGTATGTGACATTGAGTACTACTCAACTTCCTACTATTTAAAAAGAAACAGCACCTCCTGTTGAGAAATTTGACTCTTCTATTTTCTTGTCATCTGCATTTAGTAGAAATCCTTTTCCAACATCAGCTTCTTTTTCACTTATACTGTCTTAGGAAGATGAATTGGGGGAAAAAGTATGGCATTCCACCCCTCTCATTATAGGAGACCAACGTCTGGCAGGTCTCAAAGCCCATGGATACGTCCTCCTTTGCACCATATGCTGTATCCTTACTGAATGTAATCATAGCCATACTGGTTTTCATAGACACCACAGTCTCAATATTCTGCTCCATATCATGTGGCTCACCCCATACGTTGCTGATGCAGCCACAAGATCAATCGCTATTGGTGTCATCATGCAGACAGCATCTTGGTTGTTTTGATCTGGTATCCCAAAAGAGGTCCATTCAACAATAGAGGAGTTAGCCTTTGAAGGAAGTGATTGTTTAGCTCAAAGACTGATGAAGTAGTCCACTCATGGATATATTAGAGGCCAACTCTTTGGTCTGTATACTCTGGTGCACAGGAGAAGACAATTCAAACTTCAGGTGACATCTAGACAAAGGCCAACGTCTTTTCATTTCTTCCAACAGAGTCCTTCTGAAACATTGAAGAAGAGCTCTTACTATAAAAAAAAAAGTGTTCTTTTTCAACTGTAACATCACATGTTCGACCTAGCCAGAGACAGTAAATTTGACACTGCAGGTTCAAGGACAGATGTACTCTATCCCACTCCCTACCCTGTCCCTCTTCAGGAAGCACTCTTAAGAAAATCTGCTTCAATGAGAGGTGGACTTTCTGCTTCACCTGGGTGTGATAAAGAAAGAACCTGTTGTAATAATTGGGCCTACAAATTAACTCTTACAGTTAAGTTCACAATTAAAAGTAAATGACAGTTGATAAAAATGTCACAATAGCCTATATAGCAACAAATGTTGATGGGAAAAGGTGCAAGATGGAGACAGACTGAACTAGTCCAAACAAAAAGGCCTACTGATATAACTCAAGGACTGTGTTAAGCACATGCTTGGTAAACAAAAGTGTGGAACCAGAAATCAGTGAAACAAACTTGATGTGTCGGAAACCAGGCCTAATTTGTGGACAAAATAATGAGGGCATGGGCTATTCTGCCCACCATTCCTTTTGAGAGTCCTTAAAGAAAGACTTTGGGGAGAAAAATTTGCTACTGGAAAAAGCATCACTATGCTTCTTACCCCGTCGTCTCCTGGGCCACCTTCATCAATTTCTGCGAGATGTCCTGTCTATACCAGGTCAGAGAGAGGGATCCAGATGAGATCACCAACTCTGCTGGCTACAGCTGACTCCCAAACACCACCTGGAATGAAATGGGATCTGACTTCAGCAGCAACAACAGCTCGAGCCCATCTCAACTAACTTCTCTTTTTTGTCCAAAAGGACAGTTATTACCATCTTTGATAACATCTAAAAGACTGGTTTAAGATATAGCAGCCGTGTTAGTCTGTATCAGCAAAAAGAACAGGAGTACTTGTGGCACCTTAGAGACTAACAAATTTATTTGAGCATAAGCTTTTGTGGGCTAAAACCCACTTCATCGGATGCATGCAGTGGAAAATACAGTAGGAAGACACACACACACACACACACACACACACACACACACACACACACACA
>NW_020703503.1:0-2278 GCF_002925995.2 Terrapene triunguis | reverse complement strand
AGGTTACTTGGGGGCCATTGAGATCTCATACCACATCCAGGATCTCTGAGTTTGTTACAAACATTCTCAGATCAATCAACTACTCCTGCTGTCAGTGGAAGAAAAGAGCCCTGCTCTAAGTCTGGAACTCGGATTGGTCACCCACCCCCGTACTGTCAAAATAGAAGCTAGTGAGTTGTCATCCTTCAGATTCTGATATAGTTTCAGCTGTTTAGGTGCAACCGCATAGTGCTGCTCTTCTGGTTCTGACTTCACACCAGTGAGAATTGGTAATTGGTCTTTAGCCTTTGGTACCATTAATGTTGGTATTATCTAACACATCAGGCTTGGGACCAGCTGAACACAAGAAAATTCCCTCGACACCAGCTCTAACATAAGTACGGACTCATTTGTACTGCTTTTATCAGTACTATTAATCGCACTACAATCACCCTCTTTCAATCACCTTTACTACATCTGAAGATTTGAGGCTCTCACCTGAACCTGTATCTTCTCTACTAGATATATTGCTTTTGTCTGTAGTTTAAGATTGATACAGTGCTGGAGCCCAGGGTCACAAAGATACCATTGGATCAGTCTTTTGTCTGTATGTGACATTGAGTACTACTCAACTTCCTACTATTTAAAAAGAAACAGCACTTCCTGTTGAGAAATTTGACTCTTCTATTTTCTTGTCATCTGCATTTAGTAGAAATCCTTTTCCAACATCAGCTTCTTTTTCACTTACACTGTCTTAAGAAGATGAATTGGGGAAAAAAGTATGGCATTCCACCCCTCTCATTATAGGAGACCAACATCTGGCAGGTCTCAAAGCCCATGGATACGTCCTCCTTTGCACCATATGCCGTATCCTTACTGAATGCAATCATAGCCATACTGGTTTTCATAGACCCCACAGTCTCAATATTCTGCTCCATATAATGTGGCTCACCCCATATGTTGCTGATGCAGCCACAAGATCAATCGCTATTGGTGTCATCATGCAGACAGATCTTGGCTGATTTGATCTGGTATCCCAAAAGAGGTCCATTCAACAATAGAGGAGTTAGCCTTTGAAGGAAGTGATTGTTTAGCTCAAAGACTGATGAAGTAGTACACTCATGGATATATTAGAGGCCAACTCTTTGGTGTGTATACTCTGGTGCACAGGAGAAGACAATTCAAACTTCAGGTGACATCTAGACAAAGGCCAACCTCTTTTTATTTCTTCCAACAGAGTCCTTCTGAAACGTTGAAGAAGAGCTCTTACTATAAAAAAAAAAGTGTTCTTTTTCGACTGTAACATCACATGTTCGACCTAGCCAGAGACAGTAAATTTGACACTGCAGGTTCAAGGACAGATGTCCTCTATCCCATTCCCTACCCTGTCCCTCTTCAGGAAGCACTCTTAAGAAAATCTGCTTCAGTGAGAGGTGGACTTTCTGCTTCACCTGGGTGTGATGAAGAAAGAACCTGTTGTAATAATTGGGCCTACAAATTAACTCTAATTGTGAACTTAACTGTAAAAAGTAAATGACAATTGATAAAAATGTCACAATAGCCTATAACAAAAAATGTTGATGGGAAAAGGTGCAAGATGGAGACAGACTGAACTAGTCCAAACAAAAAGGCCTACTGATATAACTCAAGGACTATGTTAAGCACATGCTTGGTAAACAAAAGTGTGGAACCAGAAATCAGTGAAACAAACTTGATGTGTCGGAAACCAGACCTAATTTGTGGACAAAATAATAAGGGCATGGTCTATTCTGCCCACCATTCCTTTTGAGAGTCCTTAAAGAAAGAGACTTTGGGGAGAAAAATTTGCTACTGGAAAAAGCATCACTATGCTTCTTACCCCGTCGTCTCCTGGGCCACCTTCATCAATTTCTGCGAGATGTCCTGTCTATACCAGGTCAGAGAGAGGGATCCAGATGACATCGCCAACTCTGCTGGCTACAGCTGACTCCCAAACACCACCTGGAATGAAATGGGATCTGACTTCAGCAGCAACAACAACTCGAGCCCATCTCAACTAACTTCTCTTTTTTTTCTCCAGAAGGACAGTTATTACCGTCTTTTATAGCATCTAAAAGACTGGTTTAAGATGTAGCAGCCGTGTTAGTCTGTATCAGCAAAAAGAACAGGAGTACTTGTGGCACCTTAGAGACTAACAAATTTATTTGAGCATAAGCTTTCGTGGGCTAAAACCCACTTCATCGGATGCATGCAGTGGAAAATACAGTAGGAAGATATATACACACACACACACACACACACACACACACACACACACACA
>NW_020703502.1:0-1344 GCF_002925995.2 Terrapene triunguis | reverse complement strand
ATATATACACACACACACACACACACACACACACACACACACACACAGAGAATGTGAAACAATGGGTGTTACCATACACACTATAACGAGAGTGATCTGTTAAAGTGAGCTATTACCAGCAGGAGAGGGGAAAAGAAACTTTTTGTAGTTTTAAAAGACTGTTATGCAAGGGTTTTTTTCCTTGTAAAAAAACTGTCTCCAGCTAAAGGAAAAGGAAACAAGGAATGTTGTTAAAATTAAAGCCTTACTTGAAGCATTTGAAATATAAGGTATTAACTGTTTTTCTTTCTTTTCTGTATCTTTAATAAAAGGTTAAAAGAGTTTGTAATGGTATGTTTTGTTATGGTACTAAGCAGCCTGAGATCTCTGTATACCAACCCCAAACTCTGTTTAACTCTGTTTAATATTGAACAGTGACGGGATTATGTTAACATCTTTGGGCACCTTTATTCCATCTAAATTAATAGAACATGCCTCCCTTAACGCTGGGGCCAAGAATTCTATTCTCCTTATTTCCTAGTTCCAAAGCAAAAGGGAGGTTGGTGCCCTATTCTGGACCTCAGGCATTTCAACAAATGCATCTGTCACACCGGGTTTCAGATAGTTACTCACCATATATCTTCCATAAAAGTCTTTCTCAGGTTATTGAGCATGTGGTCTTCTGCACTTTTTTAACATTGCATGCCAGACTTCTCAGACCCTTTCAAGGGTAGTTTAAGTCAGGCTATCAACCAAGCAGGCATAGCATGTACTTACATGTGGTGATACCTGCAGTAGTCCTCTCTTCTATGGTGAAGAACTTCTGTCAGGGAGTGTCCAGTCTCCTAAAATTACTCTGATAAGCCACACCTCTAAGAGGAATTGGGGACGCATACCTGGTCCGTTTTCAGACTCACCATCTGTTTCCCCGGCAGACTCCTAATTACATATAAATATGATTGGAACTTGGAGTGATACATCTGGCATGACAATAGTTTCTATCTCTGCTACAAGGAACAACCACTCAGACAGCATTACAGCAATGTCTTACATCAACAGACAAGGAGAGGCAACATCAGTTCTGTTTTGGGGGTGGTGTATCAGAATCACATCAGTCTTGTAGCTTTGTATTTACCAGGTATACAGAATAACTTAGTGGACCGCCTTAACAAAAGAGTCACTTCAGTACATCAGTGGGCTCTGAAAGATGATGTTCTCATTTAGATACTTAAGAAGTGGGTAATTCTCCTTATAGATCTCCTTGAAACTAATGGGAACAAAAAATTCACGTTTTGCTTTTGGGAGGCATAAGCCCAGACTCCATGTCAGATGCTTTCCTGATTCATCGGGGCAGTTGTATGTTCT
>NW_020703501.1:0-1344 GCF_002925995.2 Terrapene triunguis | reverse complement strand
ACACACACACACACACACACACACACACACACACACACACACACACAGTGAAACAATGGGTGTTACCATACACACTATAACGAGAGTGATCTGTTAAGGTGAGCTATTACCAGCAGGAGAGGGGAAAAAAACTTTTTATAGTTTTAAAAGACTGTTATGCAAGGGTTTTTTTCCTTGTAAAAAAATTGTCTCCAGCTAAAGGAAAAGGAAACAAGGAATGTTGTTAAAATTAAAGCCTTACTTGAAGCATTTGAAATATAAGGTATTAACTGTTTTTCTTTCTTTTCTGTATCTTTAATAAAAGGTTAAAAGAGTTTGTAATGGTATGTTTTGTTATGGTACTAAGCAGCCTGAGATCTCTGTATACCAACCCCAAACTTTGTTTAACTCTGTCTGTTTAATATTGAACAGTGACGGGATTATGTTAACATCTTTGGGCACATTTATTCCATCTAAATTAATAGAACATGCCTCCCTTAACGCTGGGGCCAAGAATTCTATTCTCCTTATTTCCTAGTTCCAAAGCAAAAGGGAGGTTGGTGCCCTATTCTGGACCTCAGGCATTTAAACAAATTCATCTGTCACACCGGGTTTCAGATAGTTACTCACCATATATCTTCCATAAAAGTCTTTCTCAGGTTATTGAGCATGTGGTCTTCTGCACTTTTTTAACATTGCATGCCAGACTTCTCAGACCCTTTCAAGGGTAGTTTAAGTCAGGCTATCAACCAAGCAGGCATAGCATGTACTTACATGTGGTGATACCTGCAGTAGTCCTCTCTTCTATGGTGAAGAACTTCTGTCAGGGAGTGTCCAGTCTCCTAAAATTACTCTGATAAGCCACACCTCTAAGAGGAGTTGGGGACGCATACCTGGTCCGTTTTCAGACTCACCATTTGTTTCCCTGGCAGACTCCTAATTACATATAAATATGATTGGAACTTGGAGTGATACATCTGGCATGACAATAATTTCTATCTCTGCTACAAGGAACAACCACTCAGACAGCATTACAGCAATGTCTTACATCAACAGACAAGGAGAGGCAACATCAGTTCTGTTTTGGGTGTGGTGTATCAGAATCACATCAGTCTTGTAGCTTTGTATTTACCAGGTATACAGAATAACTTAGTGGCCCGTCTTAACAAATGAGTCACTTCAGTACATCAGTGGGCTCTGAAAGATGATGTTCTCATTTAGATACTTAAGAAGTGGGTAATTCTCCTTATAGATCTCCTTGAAACTAATGGGAACAAAAAATTCACATGTTTTGCTTTTGGGGAGGCATAAGCCCAGGCTCCATGTCAGATGCTTTCCTGATTCATCGGGGCAGTTGTATGTTCT
>NW_020703500.1:0-3213 GCF_002925995.2 Terrapene triunguis | reverse complement strand
CCCCAAACCCCGCTTTGCCGCCAGCATTTATAATGGTGTTACCTATATAAAAAGTGTTTTTAATTTATAAGGGGGGGCACTCAGAGGCTTGCTGTGTGAAGGGGTCACTGGTACAAACGTTTGAGAACCACTGGGCTACATTCTGCGTCACCCTGTTTGAAGGTAGGTGCTGTGAAAGTGAAATGAATTATATTAAAGAAATAGAATGAATTAAAGAATGCTGTATGTACCTTTAAGTAGAAATGAGAAATGCTGCAAGCCAGGGGGGCAGGAAAGCAGACATTAACTGCTTAATGAATTGCCCCACTTAAGGGCAATTGGTGAAGCATTAGTCTTAGATCGATAAGAGTTAATAAGGAAGCAGGATATGCATATTGTGCTCCATGCATATCTTACTATTTTGCTCTCTCTGTCCCTTTGTTTAGTTCGCACCCTTTTATCTGTATAAATAAGACTGTTTGAATCTTGCATGGAGGCTCACATTATCTGAATGTATTAGCAGAGCGCTGTGCTAATAAAACAGAGTGGTCTGACAAACTATGAGTCCTGAGTCTAACTTTGACAGTGCCAGAGATGAGAAGCTGGAAGCCGGGCAGCATTTCACTGAGCTGTAGCTTCCCTTCATCAAACACCTCTTTGGCAGGGGAGCCGGTTGCCCAGGGCACATGCATGTCGTGCCATGAGGAATTGCCCTTGATTGGGTGGTGGCCTGCCCCTTACTGGCCTCATTGGTTCTACACGAGTGCAATGTGCTGCAGCACTGCCCCCTACAGCTGGAGCTGGGAGGTCGACAGAAAGGAGCCCCCGCACCCCCCACTCAATACGAGGCTTCCTGATTGTGGCTCTTTCAATGAATCAGCAAAATGTAGCCCGACGAGCCGTTAATGCCAATCCGCGAGGAGCAGAAACAATCACAAACGCTTGCAGTGTAGCAATGAAGCTTTATTATATATGCGTCTGTTACAGCTTGTGGGTGTTCTTGCAAGGACACTTACAGTCTGAAACACAATGTCTTTGGCTGTAGTGCACAGTGTGTCCTTCTGTAAGTGCACAGAGCTCGCTCACTCTGTCAGGACTGAGCTGTCTGTCTGTCAGTGCTGAAACAAGAACAGTCCAGTGAGGTATGTGGAATGAAGACAGGAAATGTGCAGAGACAACCGGAGGCAATAGTTTCTGGCGTAGCTCTGGAGTGGAGTGTTTATCTGTGGTTCTCAGAAAGTGAGGTTTGTTTCCTCTTTGCCTCCAAGACCCTGATTGCCCTCTTCACCCAAGGCTTTGAGGGGTCAGCACAGACCTCGCGGCCAGCAACCGTCTCCAACCTGCAAATGGAAAAGCAAGAGAGCTCATTAAAAAGGGCCACCTTTGTATTTTTATTTGGAAACATCTTGCCCTTCCCTTTCCTTGCATCAGTTTCCCATGCCCTTGTCTGTTTTGTCAATTTAGATTGTAATCTCTTTGGAGCAGGGACTTTACTTTATATACGTATCTACAGCACCTGGCACATCGGGGCCCCTATCAAGACTGGGGACTTTACATGCAATTATTATACAAATTATAATTAATAAGTGCTATACCATCCATATACATAGCTCATGCTCTTGAGTGTCGCTAGGCTATTTGTTTCAATAATACCCTGCAGCAAGATTAACGATACTTCTCACTTCTGGAGATTACCCAGTGTTACTCTCTTTATAAAGAAAACCGCCCATATACAAGAGCTTAACGGGACCCTGTGGTCTCTGTAACCTGATGTGACAGCTGGCATCTCAGGCTGACACCTTCTCTGGCTTGCCAGTGAGGTGCACTGTAACAGGGTAGGAGGACAATCAGCCCTGGAGGGAACAGTCTCTACTTACACAACAGCTGCTAAGTGACACTCGCGAGGGGTCCAGTAGAAATCCACCAGTTTAGCAAGCTGAATGGCTCCAGTCACGTAATTAAAGCAACATTCCACGGGAGTAGCCGATATGGCTGTGAAAGAGAGAGTTTGTTAATCCCAAAGCCATTGCATTAGAACTGACTGGTATTGGCATTTCTCAGGGGCTCTGTTCTCCCTTTTAGTCACCTCAGAAAAACTACATTAAAACTGTGAAAAGTGTGGCTGACATTGTCTCCACAGGAGTGGGAATTCCCAAGCTAAGATGCAGTTAAGTTTAAGAATCTCTGTCCATTTTGGCTACTGTACTGGAGACCTGAATCTGAAAGAACACGTTAAAGTTGATGGCAAAGCTGCGTATGGGAACACACCTGGGCCACCTGGTAGTTCACTGGCGTCATTCTGAGACGCACGATGGTTACAATGAATTTCACAGCTACACTGGGTTTGAGCTCAGCTCTGGCCATGGTTCTCCAAAGGGGCTAATTATTTCAGGTGTCTCCAATTTTGGGTGCACAACCTGAGATGCCTTCAAGAGGCTGCTTTTCAGAAAGCGCTGAGCATCCACCATCTGAAAACTAGGCCCCTTGAAAAGGTCTCCCTTTGTGTACCCAGAACTTCAGACACCCAAACTGACTTGTCACTTTGGAAAATGTGGGTCAGATGCTCCTGATTCAAAACAGCCCAGCCTTTTACCACTTACACTAAAGGGAACTCTCCATTAACTGTTAGCCCTATAGGACACATGACACACAGTTGAATAATACTAATTCCATCCTGTAGGGGGCAATGGTACAAATACACAGGAGCCAGTACATTAGAGTAATTAGAAACAAATTTGCTGAAATGTATTATTCTGGCTTTCCCTCCCTTTATTCTCTAGTATTTAAGGACACTTCCATGAAAACAGATTTTTGTTTCCTAAAAGCTTGCTCTCTGCTGCTACATAATCCCCACCTGAAGTCAGAATCCTGTGTCTGTCATGTCACAATTACTTGCCCTGGGAATGATCATAAGGTCACAGGAGGATTATGGCAATCAAATGGGGGACTAGCAGCAAGAGGAGATGAACCCTTAAACACAGATCCTATTTACATGCAAATCTCATTAATAAAAGAGGAAGGAATAAAATCTTAATGCCATAAGTGGGTGCAATTTCCATTGACTCCATTGAGAGCTGGACCTGCTCAGTTCAGGGTTGAATTCCGTCTGGTCTATTTTTCTCTACTATTATTCTCTCAGGTGGTTTCTAGAACCCGCCCAAAAACCTCTGCTGCAGGCCACCAGCTCCCTCATTCCAGACACTTGGGGCTAGACCCTTGGCTGGTGTAAATCGA
>NW_020703499.1:0-1332 GCF_002925995.2 Terrapene triunguis | reverse complement strand
TACCCGGTAACTGCCACGGGGGGCGGGGCGTGGCGTGTTCTACCCGTACCCGGTAACTGCCACGGGGGGGCGGGGCAGGGCGCGCTCTACCCGTACCCGGTAACTGCCACGGGGGGGTGTGCTCTACCCTTGTTTATATTTAAACAAAATAGGGTTTTTCACTGCAAATGTGGCATCACTGTTTGATAAGCGCTGATTTTTTCCCCTCAGTTTATTAACTGGAGATGCTTAAGCAAACTGCTGGTTTTTGCTTAGTACCAGTGTTTTGACTTTATAACAGAACTGTATGGGACAGGCATTCTTGATAATGTTGAGATTGCACTAGGAATGGTGTTAGTTAAAAGCAGCTGCAGAGAGCACTACAGTGTTTCTGCAGGTTGCATGATAATAGTGGCTATTTTAGACAAAAAGGTTTCGGTGATGGAAGGTATTCTCAAAAAACATTTTTCTGATTTAAAAAAAGGATTCCCTAATTTCTGTGTGTATTGGGACTATTTAAGGGAGGGAGAAGGGGGGGAGGGTTATAAAATTATTAATTCAATGAAAGGTTATAAGCCTGCAAACTGGTCTTTTAATCTGATATGAAAAGCTTGAAGCAACAGGCCAATAGATGCTAAAATGTGAATCTTCTGAGGCTGATGCTGAACTTTGAGCATCATTTTCTTTCCTCTTAGGCTTCTAGACAAGCTTCAGGTATCCCAGGGATGACTCCAACAGATGAAAAGTAAGTGGCTTCCTCCTTCCCATTCATTTTATTTGACCTTTGTTGCTGACACTGTTCATATAAGTGTGTTTTTTATTCCTGTTACTCTTCCCTCAGAGATGGGAACTTGCCAGACATTGTAACCAGTGGCAGCCTGCATGAGTTCCTGGTGAATCTGCATGAGAAGTACGGCCCTGTTGTCTCTTTCTGGTTTGGAAGACGCCTTGTAGTCAGCGTGGGGTCCGTTGATCTCCTAAAACAACACATTAACCCCAACAGGACATGTAAGTTTAATTTGCTTTCTCTCAGATTCATTTCTCTGTTCGCTTTTACCCAGGGTTAAATTCTGGCTGCACTGAAGTAAATGAGGGTTTTGCCATTGACTTTGAGGGAGGTAGGATTTCATTCACGGTATTTAAAGGAGTGATATTCAGCTTGAAACTGAATGAGTGGTGTGAGCTTGAGTCTCTGCTACTGCTTATAGAGATTGCATTTAAATGACAAAACATTGTAACCATCCAGTGGTCTTTATAAAATTAGTTTGGTGATCTTTGTCCACTTCCCAGTGAGCAAGTATCCACATCACAAACCAGCCCTCATTAAACAGAGAGGCCAAAGCCAGAATGGTC
>NW_020703498.1:0-1473 GCF_002925995.2 Terrapene triunguis | reverse complement strand
CGGGGGGGCGGGGCGCGCTCTACCCGTACCCGGTAACTGCCACGGGGTGTGTGCTCTACCCTTGTTGATATTTAAACAAAATAGGGTTTTTCACTGCAAATGTGGCATCGCTGTTTGACAAGCGCTGATTTTTTCCCCTCGGTTTATTAACTGGAGATGCTTAAGCAAACTGCTGGTTTTTGCTTAGTACCAGTGTTTTTACTTTATAACAGAACTGTATGGGATAGGCATTCTTGATAATGTTGAGATTGCACTAGGAATGGTGTTAGTTAAAAGCAGCTGCAGAGAGCAGTACAGTGTTTCTGCAGGTTGCATGATAATAGTGGCTATTTTAGACAAAAAGGTTTTGGTGATGGAAGGTATTCTCAAAAAACATTTTTCTGATTTAAAAAAAGGATTCTCTCACCCTGTTTTTAACAATCGTAAAATTGATAAAACTATGGTCCTAAAAACCTACCATCACTTTGGAGGGGCAAGTGACAAGCTGTTGAGTCAACACTCTGCTGTCCATGTTCAAAAAATGCTATTGGCATTGAGTTAAATATGATTTTCCATTAGCTCACCTTAATACACAGGGAGAGCGCAAATCTCTGAAGATTCCCTAATTTCTGTGTGTATTGGGACTATTTAAGGGAGGGAGAGTATTGAACAATTTTGTCCTGTTATAAAATTATTAATTCAATGAAAGGTTATAAACCTGCAAACTGGTCTTTTAATCTGATATGAAAAGCTTGAAGCAACAGGCCAATAGATGCTAAAATGTGAATCTTCTGAGGCTGATGCTGAACTTTGAGCATCGTTTTCTTTCCTCTTAGGCTTCTAGACAAGCTTCAGGTATCCCAGGGATGACTCCAACAGATGAAAAGTAAGTGGCTTCCTCCTTCCCATTCATTTTATTTGACCTTTGTTGCTGACACTGTTCATATAAGTGTGCTTTTTATTCCTGTTACTCTTCCCTCAGAGATGGGAACTTGCCAGACATTGTAACCAGTGGCAGCCTGCATGAGTTCCTGGTGAATCTGCATGAGAAGTACGGCCCTGTTGTCTCTTTCTGGTTTGGAAGACGCCTTGTGGTCAGCGTGGGGTCCGTTGATCTCCTAAAACAACACATTAACCCCAACAGGACATGTAAGTTTAATTTGCTTTCTCTCAGATTCATTTCTCTGTTCGCTTTTACCCAGGGTTAAATTCTGGCTCCACTGAAGTAAATGGGGGTTTTGCCATTGACTTTGAGGGAGGTAGGATTTCATTCACGGTATTTAAAGGAGTGATATTCAGCTTGAAACTGAATGAGTGGTGTGAGCTTGAGTCTCTGCTACTGCTTATAGAGATTGCATTTAAATGACAAAACATTGTAACCATCCAGTGGTCTTTATAAAATTAGTTTGGTGATCTTTGTCCACTTCCCAGTGAGCAAGTATCCACGTCACAAACCAGCCCTCATTAAACAGAGAGGCCAAAGCCAGAATGGTC
>NW_020703497.1:0-1393 GCF_002925995.2 Terrapene triunguis | reverse complement strand
CATAAATGGCTAAAGAAGCCCTTGAGGAATTCCACCATGATTTCAATAATTTCCATCCTACCATCAACCTCAGCCTAGATCAATCCACACAAGCGGTCCATTTCCTGGACACTACTGTGCTAATAAGCGATGGTCACATAAATACCACCCTGTACCGGAAACCTACTGACCGCTACACTTACCTACATGCCTCCAGCTTCCATCCAGGACACATCACACGATCCATTGTCTACAGCCAAGCTCTAAGATATAACCGCATTTGCTCCAATCCCTCAGATAGAGACAAGCACCTACAAGATCTCTATCAAGCATTCTTAAAACTACAATACCCACCTGCTGAAGTGAAAAAACAGATTGACAGAGCCAGACGAGTACCCAGAAGTCACCTCCTACAAGACAGGGCCAACAAAGAAAATAACAGAACACCACTAGCTGTCATCTTCAGCCCCCAACTAAAACCTCTCCAGCGCATCATTAGAGATCTACAACCTATCCTGAAAGATGATCCTTTACTCTCACAGATCTTGGGAGACAGACCTGTCCTTGCTTACAGACAACCCCCCAACCTAAAGCAAATACTCACCAGCAACCACACATCACTGAACAAAAACACTGACCCAGGAACCTATCCTTGTAACAAAGCCCGATGCCAACTCTGTCCACATATCTATTCAAGTGACACCATCATAGGGCCTAATCACATCAGCCATACCATCAGGGGCTCGTTCACCTGCACATCTACCAATGTGATATATGCCATCATGTGCCAGCAATGCCCCTCTGCCATGTACATTGGCCAAACCGGACAGTCTCTACGCAAAAGAATTAATGGACACAAATCTGACATCAGGAATCATAATACTCAAAAACCAGTGGGAGAACACTTTAACCTGTCTGGCCATTCTATGACAGACCTGCGGGTGGCTATCTTAAAACAGAAAAACTTCAAAAACAGACTCCAACGAGAGACTGCTGAGCTGGAATTGATATGCAAACTAGATACAATCAACTCAGGGCTAAATAGGGATTGGGAATGGCTGAGCCATTACAAACATTGAATCTATCTCCCCTTGTAAGTATTCTCACACTTGCTTCTTATCAAACTGTCTGTACTTGGTTACCTTGATTATCACTTCAAAAGTTTTTTTTCTCTTACTTAATTGGCCTCTCAGAGTTGGTAAGACAACTCCCACCTGTTCATGCTCTCTGTATGTGTGTATATATATCTCCTCGATATGTTTCACTCAATATGCATCCGAAGAAGTGGGTTGTAGCCCACGAAAGCTTATGCTCTAATAAATTTGTTAGTCTCTAAGGTGCCACAAGTACTCCTGTTCTTTTTGCGGATACAGACTAACACGGCTGCTACTCTGAAACCTGTCATAAATGGCTA
>NW_020703496.1:2195-4953 GCF_002925995.2 Terrapene triunguis | reverse complement strand
AGACTCACAGTGGTAGAGAATTTACCATAATCCCCTAATAATATCTTCTAAGGCCTGGTCTACACTAGGCTTTTATGTCGACTTTAGCGCCGTTATATCGAATTAACCCTGCACCCGTCCACACCAGGAAGCCATTTAGTTCGACATAAAGCTCTCTTTAAATCGATTTCTGTAATCCTCCCCAACGAGAGGATTAGCGCTAAATTCGACATGGCCATATCGAATTAGGCTAGGTGTGGATGGAAATCGACGGTAATAGCTCCGGGAGCTATCCCACAGTGCACCACTCTGTTGACGCTCTGGACAGCAGTCCGAGCTCGGATGCTCTGACCAGCCACACCCCCGGGAAATTTGAATTCATTTTCATTTTCCTGTCTGGGCAGTTTGAATCTCAGTTCCTCTTTGGACATCGAGGGGAGCTCAGCAGCAGTGGCAACTATGCAGAGCTCTCCAGCAGAGATGGCCGTGCAATCTAATAGAAAGAGGGCCCCAGCATGGACTGATCGGGAAGTCTTGGATCTCATCGCAGTGTGGGGCGATGAGTCCGTGCTTTCAGAGCTGCGCTCCAAAAGAAGGAATGCTAAGATCTACGAGAAGATCTCCAAAGCCATGGCAGAGAGAGGCTACAGCCGGGATGCAACGCAGTGCCGCGTGAAAATCAAGGAGCTGAGACAAGGCTACCAAAAAACCAAAGAGGCTAACGGACGCTCCGGATCCCAGCCCCACACATCCCGTTTCTACGAGGCACTGCATTCCATCCTGGGAGCGGCCGCCACCACTACCCCACCCCTGACCGTGGACTCCGAGGATGGGATCATGTCGGACATGACAGCGGACGGGGAAGATGAAGAAGGAGATGAGGAGGACGAGGCAGTCGACAGCGCTGGCACCGCTGATTTCCCCGACAGCCAGGAGCTCTTCATCACCCTTACCGAGATCCCGTACCAACCGTCCCCATCCCTTACCCCGGACACAGAATCAGGGGAAGGATCAAGCAGTAAGTGCTGTAAACATGTAAACATTTATTTAAAACAGAACGGTAATATTTATACTATTAACAATGTATATTTATAAAAGTGCTGTAAACTAGTAAAAAAATAATCAGGTACAAAACAGGAATATTTACAAAGGTAACAAATGGGTTTTCATGATTTCTCTGTCTTAGGCTCTTCTCAATTTAGTCCCAAGTGTTTTAAAAAATTTTCACAATGTCCGTTACTACATGATTCCCAGGCCCAAGACGCTCCACTCCAAAGTCCCAGTGCACCTACGCGAAAATCCGGTCAATGTGGCCGGGGATCGACGAGAAATCCTCGTAGGAGAACTCCTCGTAGGTCTCGTGGAGGTAGAGCTCAAGCCTGTTGATCAGGTTCCGGGGTAGGGCGATCTTAGTGGGCCCTCCGTGGTAGCAGACATGTCCCCTCCACGCCACAATCAAGTACTCCGGGATCATCGCACGACATAGCATGGCGGCATACGGCCCCGGTTTCTGCATGCTTTCCCGCAGCATGCGTTCTCTCTGGGTGTCCGGGATCCTCAGGAGGGTGATGTCGCTCATGACGCCCTGCTTTGAATTAGGGAGGGGAATGTTAGTATTGGGACTGCTTTACAGCCACGCGGTGGAGGGAGAGGGGCAGCATACAGGGATCTTTCCCTGGGACAGCCGCGAGGGGGTGGGACAGGGGCAGAGTTGATGCTGTCCTGATTGCTGGCAGCAGAGACTGGCATTGCTTTCAATGTGAAAGGAGGCCAGTGCTACTGCTGGAGTTTTAAGCAGCCACAAGTCTGCGGCTTACCATTATTGCCCGCTCCAGAAGTTCAGGTCTCCAGCCACAGTTCTCTGAACACTCCAAGACCTCCGCAAGTCCACAGGCACTGAAGGCGACGGCCGAAAATTCGACCTTGTCCTGAGTGCGCATGTGAGAGGTTCAGTGCATGGTCTTGTTCACAGAGAAAGACTAGGTTCTTTGTATACAATTTCATTTATCTGTCTCAGGAATTCACTCCCTTTTTACAATTCACACAGACACATCTGCGACTGTCTCCCAACCCAGCCTGTCAGCACACTCCCAGAGGCTAGCGCAGATTAGGCGGAGGAAGAAGAAGAAGACGCGTGAAGACATGTTCTCAGAACTAATGGGATGCTCCCGAGCCCAGGCAGCCCAGCAGACACAGTGGAGGGAGAACTTGTCACAAATGCATCGAGCAGTCATGGAACGGGAGGAGAGGTGGCGTCAGGAGGACCAACAGGCTACTGAAAAGCTGCTTGGACTAATGAGGGAGCAAACGGACACGCTCCGGCGCCTTGTGGATGTTCTGCAAGACCGGAGGCAGGAGGACAGAGCCCCGCTGCAGTCTATCTGTAACCGCCCTCACCCGCCACCAAGTCCCACACCACCCTCACCCAAACTCCAAAGAAGGAGGGGCGGCAAGGGCCGTTAAAACTTTCAGTCAACCCCTGCAGACTGCTCTAGCACTAGAAGGCTGACATTCCCCAAAATTTCATAAGTCCTTTCCTACCCACCTCACACAAGCCCCCGTCCAAGTTTCACCCCCCACGTTTCATGTCTGGTTCGCAATAAAATGTTTGTTTCTGTTCATTACTGTTTCAGTCAGGTTCTTTTGAGGGAGAGTCTGTCTGGAGGGGGGGAAGGGGCTTGGTAATTGGACAGGACAGTGACCTTTAGCAGGGTACAGAGGCGGTGTCAGGTCCAGCATCAGGACACATACACAGTGCAGTCACTGGTTACCCTGGTCA
>NW_020703496.1:0-2095 GCF_002925995.2 Terrapene triunguis | reverse complement strand
GTGGGGGAGGGCGGTTACAGATCTTATGCAGCGGTCCTTATCCTGGCTCACAGATCCACGCAGCAGGGGATATGTAACCCTACCCCCCCTGCCAGAAAGTCACATAGCCGACACATACACACAGTCCCCCCCAGGAGTGCTGGCAGGCTCCATTGAAATAACCAGTCCACCAGTGCGGAGCCTGTCATTCCGGGAGTTTAGAAGCATCATTTGCATCAGAACACTGAACCCGCCCCCCGCCACAGTCTGCGTCCCCGGTTTAAAATATTCCCGCGAAAACAGCAATACAGACAACGGTGTTCATTAACAAAATCGAAATGATTTTATTTTTTGGGAAGGGGAAGGGGGTGAAGGGGGTATGTAACTGGAGAGGATAGTCAAAATGAACTGGGTAAAGAAACGGGGGCAGGTTCAGCTTTTCTGTCCACAAACTGAAAAGTCACTGGTTGCCCTGCTCACTCAGGAACCTAGCTTTCAAAGCCTCCCGGATGCACAGGGCGTCCCGCTGTGATCTTCTAATCGCCCGGCTGTCTGGCTGGGCGTAATCAGCAGCCAGGCTATTTGCCTCTAGCTCCCACCCCGACATAAAGGTCTTCCCCTTGCTCTCACACAGATTGTGGAGCACACAGCAAGCTGCAATAACGATGGGGATATTGGTTTCACTGAGATCACAGCGAGTGAGTAAGCTTCTCCATCTCCCTTTGAGACGGCCAAAAGCACACTCCACCACCATTCTGCACTTGCTCAGCCGGTAGTTGAACAGTTCTTTTTCTGTGTCCAGGGCGCCAGTATAGGGCTTCATGAGCCAGGGCATTAGCGGGTAGGCTGGGTCCCCGAGGATCACTGTAGGCATCTCCACATCCCCAACAGTTATCTTGTGGTCCGGGAAGTAAATACCTTCCTGCAGCCGTCTAAACAGACCAGAGTTCCTGAACACGCGAGCGTCATGAACCTTGCCCGGCCATCCGACGTAGATGTTTGTAAACCGTCCCCGATGGTCCACCAGTGCTTGCAGCACCATTGAAAAGTAGCCCTTTCTATTGATGTACTGGCTGGCCTGGTGGTCCGGTCCCAGGATAGGGATGTGAGTCCCATCGATAGCCCCACCGCAGTTTGGGAATCCCATCGCGGCAAAGCCATCTATGATGACCTGCGCGTTTCCCAGGGTCACTACCTTTGGGAGCAGTACCTTGACGATTGCCTTGGCTACTTGCATGACAACAACCCCCACGGTAGATTTGCCCACGCCAAAGTGGTTCGCGACTGACCGGTAGCTGTCCGGCGTTGCAAGCTTCCAGAGGGCTATGGCCACTCGCTTCTGGACAGTGAGGGCTGCTCGCATGCGGGTGTCCTTGCGCTTCAGGGCAGGGGACAGCAACTCACAAAGTTCGAGGAAAGTCCCCTTCCGCATGCGAAAGTTTCGCAGCCACTGGGATTCATCCCAGACCTGAAGCACTATACGGTCCCACCAGTCCGTGCTTGTTTCCCGGGCCCAGAATCGCCGTTCAACAAAATCCACATGCCCCATTGCCAACGTGATGTCCTGGGCGCTGGGGCTCGTGGTTTCTGACAGCTCTGTGCCACTCTCCGACTTCAGGCTCTCACGGCGGTGCCGTAGCCTCCTCGCCCGATTTCTCTGCATCTGCCTCAGGGAAAGGTGTATGATAAGCTGCGAGGTGTTGAGAACGGCCACAAGTGCAGCGATGGTCGCAGCGTGATCCATGATCGCAGTGCTGTGGCGTCCGCGCTGTCACTGACCAGAAAAGTGCGCGAACTGATTTCCCGCCGGCGCTTTCATGGAGGGAGGGAGGGCGTTAGTGACGGACGGATGACGACAAATTTTTTTTACCCAGAAGGCATTGGCGGCTCGACCCAGAATTCCGATGGGCAGCGGGGACTGCGGGAACTGTGGGATAGCTGCCCACAGTGCACCGCTTCCAATATCGACGCTCGCCCCATTAGTGTGGACTCACAAAGTCGAATTACTGTCCTTAGTGTGTCCTTAGTGTGGACACACACGTTCGACTTTGCAATATCGATTCCACATATTCGATTTAAGTAAAATCGAATTACCCTCGTAGTGTAGACATACCCT
>NW_020703495.1:0-4032 GCF_002925995.2 Terrapene triunguis | reverse complement strand
AAGAAGTGAGGTTCTTACCCACAAAAGCTTATGCTCCCAATACTTCTGTTAGTCTTAAAGGTGCCACAGGACCCTCTGTTGCTCTTTACACATACAATGAAGTATCAGAGGGGTAGCCCTGTTAGTCTGGATCTGTAAAAAGCGACAAAGAGTCCTGTAACACCTTATAGACTAACAGAAGGCGCGATAGTTACAAACAGTGAACGTGAGAATCCGTCGCCTTCATAGCGCGTTGCCGTTACACACACAGCGCCTGGTGTACACACACACACACAGTCACATGCCTGGCGCGTGCGAGAGCGGGACTGCGGCTCTGCCGCACAGCGTGAGTGTTACACACCCGCAGCGTGAGTGGCCGTGCTAGGGGCCCTTTGCTCCGCGCTGCAGCAGCGCTTCCCGGACTCTGGGCAGCCCTCAACAGCAGGACTTGCTTCCCCGGCTCGCCGCCCGGCTGCGGAGCCAGCTCCTCCCCGCAGCGGCGCCGGCTCTCTTCCCCCTCGCCGCCCCGCTTCGCAGCAGCGACACCCCCAGCAGTGTCAGGTAGGTTCCCGGAGCGCGGCCTTGGTGGTAGGCCCGGCCGGAGCCAGCGCAGCAGCGGCGGCTCCGTTGGGAGGAGAGCAGCCTGAGGGCGCTGGGGAGGGATTGGCCCACGAGCGGGAAGATGGCGCCTCCGCCGGCCTGAGGGCTGAGGGGCAGCTTCCCCTGAAAGGGGCGGGCGGAGGGAAGGAAGCGAGCAGAGGCTGGTCTCTGGCAGCAGGGCCGGGATATGCGGCAGCGGCTGCTCCCTCTTATCAGTAGGACTCTGACCTCCTTGGTGAGCCCCGGTGCCTCCCGGCCGCCTCCTCCTCCTCTGCAGCAGTGGCCTCGCCCGCCCGGGTATGGTTGTCGTATGTGGGGATCCCTCGCCTTGTTCGGGGGTGGGTGAGGTTGTGGGCCCTCTCCTGTTGCGTAAGAGGTCACGGGGTGGCAGGAGATGTGTTGGTGCCCCCCGTTGTTGTTTATGTGTAACAGGGTGCGTATGATCTGGGAACTCGTGAATCAGCATTAATGTGTCCGCCTGTTACTAAACGGGATGGAGACGCAGGGGGAATAGAGTCTCCTAGAGGGAGGGGATTAGGGTGGTAACATCCTGGGTCGGATTTATCATGCTGCCGGGGAAGAGGAGAGGTTGGAACGTCCTGAGGGCACTCTGTACCCGTGGCGAAAAGGGTAGTTTTGGGAGTGCTGGAAAAGGGTAGCCAACTAGCTGAATGTGCGACCAGATGGTGGGTGCTGGGGTAGACTTTATGTGCTTTAAGGAAGCTGGTAACATACCTTGTATTGTTGTTGAACTGGTCAATAAGGCCTTAATACTGCACCACACCATGTTGTGAAACATACTAAAGACATTTATTGCCTCTGATTATTTTATTCCAAATAGGTCAACATTTAGAAAAAATTACATTCAGTAGGGTTGGAGTCTTATTTCTTATAGTGAGAACTGTGCTCTTATTATAAAAATCAGGGGACATGGCACACTGTGACCTATTGTGGTATAACATTATTTTCCCCATATGAATTGTGTTTTGCCAAATTGTAATATTTAATGTTGCATAACTTGTTAAGTCTATCTACAGAATAAACAGGATATATGTTGCAACAGAAACTAGTTTTTCAGTTGTCAATGTTAGTATTTATGGAACTGTTGATGGGAGGGGCTTCTTCACTACATAACAAGATAATTGATGGCTAGCATGCCATGGAATTAATTTTAATACTTCTGTGTGAGTTCTATAGTTTAGATAGCAAACTTCAAACACCTTTATTGAGAGAAAAGATTGGTAACTGGCCTATATGGAAAGTAGACTTTGTCTGAAGCAGCTATTTCCCTTTAAACAGTGCAGGGTAACTGCTGTCAATATGTGTCAATTTTTAGGTGTGAAGTTATTCATAGTTATTTATATAGTACCATAAGTGTATAGAGTACTTTATAAAGCACAGAAAAGGATATTCTCTTTCCACAGAAGAACTTACATTTGAACACAAATGAGAAAACATGTGCAGTGTACAAAAGATTCATAGAGGAAGTGAGTCTTAAGGAGGGATTTAAAGGAAGGGAGAGAGGGTATTTGGCTAATGAGAAGTGGAAGATTGTTTCAAGAGAAGGTGTAGACCCAAGAGTGGGAGGAGTAGAGGGAAATGAGAACAGATGCAGTCTGGAGCAAGGTTGTGCAAGGTGAGGAACTTGAAGTTGATATGGTAGAAAACAGGAAGCCAAAGAATATCTAGAGAGAGCTTAGCGTGTGAAATGATTGGCAGATCTTTAAAAATCCACCTGCCCACACTTCTGAGTAAGAAACACTTCTGGGCAAGTATCATCAACTTTTACAGAATGCAAGGTTTCATTTGGGGTGGAAAAAAATAACCTACCAAATATAAGCTAGTTCAGTGCTTTTCTGAGGTTTTTTTTTAGATCGAGAACTCCAGTGCTTCTACTGCTACTGATTCATTTGCTAACCTGCAGTAGAGTGAAAACTTACCAGAACTTGTCACTTTTCACTCCTTCTATTGGGAACCAGTAGGCAGCAATGAAAGGGACAAGAACCAGGTCAGTTTCTTCTTTTGAAAGCTGAAAACAATCACCAGAACCTTTCACTGGAGGAGAGGGACCCAAAACAGAATGGAGGGTAGATTAGCAGTGACTCTTCTCCATGCTACCAGCCTTACAGGAGGAGATGGTAAGAGGGGGGAGAACAGAGAGAGTGCTCCTTTCCAGAAGCCAGAAGGTTCATCAAATTTCAGACATCTACTAACTAGAGACTACAAAAGATGGCGCTCACAAATAGGACCCAGGGACAACACCCTAGAAAAAAATCCCAGCACCTTTCCCTTTCCCAGTATCAAGGATGGGGATTAGGAAGGAGACTTGACTTCTAACTTTAGACTCCTTATGTCTTAGTCATCTGTCTGTTATGTGTTTTTCAAGCGTTGTGTATGAACAATTGGGAGGATAGGCTAAGGGAGTTTGGAATTGGGTGGATGAATGGGTGTGGGTTTGCTGATGGGTGCGACAGAAAAGAAGCGACAAAGAGTCCTGTGGCACCTTATAGGACCACAGGACTCTGTCGCTTTTTGCAGATCCAGACTTACACGGCTACCCCTCTGATAGAAAAGAAGACGTTGATTACTGATTTGAGAAATTGGAGAGAAAATATGAGGGAGGAGATAGGATGTACCTTGTAGATAAAGAGAGGGTAGGACAAAAAAAGATGGAGGGAAAGAAAACATGACAATGAAACAGAAGAAAAGGCATATCATGATCTATTACAGGGAGAGAAAGTATGTAAGTGCAAGAAACTAGCTGTAGCAAATTACTAATGATCTCTTAGGTCCCAGTCTTTCATACGTGCATGTGTTCAACTTTATGTATGTGAGTAATGCCGCTGACTTCAGGAAGGCTCCCGGCAGGACAGAGATCTGCCTGTGTAGGGTCAGTTATAGAATCAGGACCTATATGGATAATAGACCAAAAATGAGAGCATGAATAACACTTTCACATTAAATCTTTTCTCCACTCATCTTCCATTTAAAAAAAACAAACCATCTCCTTCTTATGCATCCCACATCTCTCTCTCTCTCACAATTGTCATCTAACCCTAAACCTAACCCTTTTATATATAGTTATTCCCTATCCCATTAATCCCTCCATTAGACTTTCTAACCACCTCCTTCTTACCTTGCTCCCAGCACTGAAATCCTCTATCTTAGGGCAAACAAAAGATCACTTAGTGGTACTGATATCAAGGCATCTCCAGGAACAGGACTCCTTTTCTCTATTTGTCATGTCTCTCTGGCTTATAGTGGCTTCATCCTGGGTAGGACTCAACAGTACATGAGGTGGGATGTCACTTTGGGCCTAGTGCCATAAGTAGCCCCTGGCTCTGTGTGGGGTCCAGGAGGGGAAAGTGCAAAAGAAAGGCTGTTCACTCTACATTGCCCACAGTGTTGCACTGAGCTGGAAATAAATTGGGTTCACTGCCAGGGTCATTTCAG
>NW_020703494.1:0-4228 GCF_002925995.2 Terrapene triunguis | reverse complement strand
ATTTAAGTAAAATCGAATTACCCTCGTAGTGTAGACATACCCTTAGACAATAACCTGAAATGACCCTGGCAGTGAACCCAATTTATTTCCAGCTCAGTGCAACACTGCGGGCAATGTAGAGTGAACAGCCTTTCTTTTGCACTTTCCCCTCCTGGACACCACACAGAGCCAGGGGCTACTTATGGCACCAGGCCCAAAGTGACACCCCACCTCATGTACTGTTGAGTCCTACCCAGGATGAAGCCACTATAAGCCAGAGAGACATGACAAATAGAGAAAAGGAGTCCTGTTCCTGGAGATGCCTTGATATCAGTACCACTAAGTGATCTTTTGTTTGCCCTAAGATAGAGGATTTCAGTGCTGGGAGCAAGGTAAGAAGGAGGTGGTTAGAAAGTCTAATGGAGGGATTAATGGGATAGGGAATAACTATATATAAAAGGGTTAGGTTTAGGGTTAGATGACAATTGTGAGAGAGAGAGAGATGTGGGATGCATAAGAAGGAGATGGTTTGTTTTTTTTAAATGGAAGATGAGTGGAGAAAAGATTTAATGTGAAAGTGTTATTCATGCTCTCATTTTTGGTCTATTATCCATATAGGTCCTGATTCTATAACTGACCCTACACAGGCAGATCTCTGTCCTGCCGGGAGCCTTCCTGAAGTCAGCGGCATTACTCACATACATAAAGTTGAACACATGCACGTATGAAAGACTGGGACCTAAGAGATCATTAGTAATTTGCTACAGCTAGTTTCTTGCACTTACATACTTTCTCTCCCTGTAATAGATCATGATATGCCTTTTCTTCTGTTTCATTGTCATGTTTTCTTTCCCTCCATCTTTTTTTGTCCTACCCTCTCTTTATCTACAAGGTACATCCTATCTCCTCCCTCATATTTTCTCTCCAATTTCTCAAATCAGTAATCAACGTCTTCTTTTCTATCAGAGGGGTAGCCGTGTAAGTCTGGATCTGCAAAAAGCGACAGAGTCCTGTGGTCCTATAAGGTGCCACAGGACTCTTTGTCGCTTCTTTTCTGTCGCACCCATCAGCAAACCCACACCCATTCATCCACCCAATTCCAAACTCCCTTAGCCTATCCTCCCAATTGTTCATACACAACGCTTGAAAAACACATAACAGACAGATGACTAAGACATAAGGAGTCTAAAGTTAGAAGTCAAGTCTCCTTCCTAATCCCCATCCTTGATACTGGGAAAGGGAAAGGTGCTGGGATTTTTTTCTAGGGTGTTGTCCCTGGGTCCTATTTGTGAGCGCCATCTTTTGTAGTCTCTAGTTAGTAGATGTCTGAAATTTGATGAACCTTCTGGCTTCTGGAAAGGAGCACTCTCTCTGTTCTCCCCCCTCTTACCATCTCCTCCTGTAAGGCTGGTAGCATGGAGAAGAGTCACTGCTAATCTACCCTCCATTCTGTTTTGGGTCCCTCTTCTCCAGTGAAAGGTTCTGGTGACTGTTTTCAGCTTTCAAAAGAAGAAACTGACCTGGTTCTTGTCCCTTTCATTGCTGCCTACTGGTTCCCAATAGAAGGAGTGAAAAGTGACAAGTTCTGGTAAGTTTTCACTCTACTGCAGGTTAGCAAATGAATCAGTAGCAGTAGAAGCACTGGAGTTCTCGATCTAAAAAAAAACCTCAGAAAAGCACTGAACTAGCTTATATTTGGTAGGTTATTTTTTTCCACCCCAAATGAAACCTTGCATTCTGTAAAAGTTGATGATACTTGCCCAGAAGTGTTTCTTACTCAGAAGTGTGGGCAGGTGGATTTTTAAAGATCTGCCAATCATTTCACACGCTAAGCTCTCTCTAGATATTCTTTGGCTTCCTGTTTTCTACCATATCAACTTCAAGTTCCTCACCTTGCACAACCTTGCTCCAGACTGCATCTGTTCTCATTTCCCTCTACTCCTCCCACTCTTGGGTCTACACCTTCTCTTGAAACAATCTTCCACTTCTCATTAGCCAAATACCCTCTCTCCCTTCCTTTAAATCCCTCCTTAAGACTCACTTCCTCTATGAATCTTTTGTACACTGCACATGTTTTCTCATTTGTGTTCAAATGTAAGTTCTTCTGTGGAAAGAGAATATCCTTTTCTGTGCTTTATAAAGTACTCTATACACTTATGGTACTATATAAATAACTATGAATAACTTCACACCTAAAAATTGACACATATTGACAGCAGTTACCCTGCACTGTTTAAAGGGAAATAGCTGCTTCAGACAAAGTCTACTTTCCATATAGGCCAGTTACCAATCTTTTCTCTCAATAAAGGTGTTTGAAGTTTGCTATCTAAACTATAGAACTCACACAGAAGTATTAAAATTAATTCCATGGCATGCTAGCCATCAATTATCTTGTTATGTAGTGAAGAAGCCCCTCCCATCAACAGTTCCATAAATACTAACATTGACAACTGAAAAACTAGTTTCTGTTGCAACATATATCCTGTTTATTCTGTAGATAGACTTAACAAGTTATGCAACATTAAATATTACAATTTGGCAAAACACAATTCATATGGGGAAAATAATGTTATACCACAATAGGTCACAGTGTGCCATGTCCCCTGATTTTTATAATAAGAGCACAGTTCTCACTATAAGAAATAAGACTCCAACCCTACTGAATGTAATTTTTTCTAAATGTTGACCTATTTGGAATAAAATAATCAGAGGCAATAAATGTCTTTAGTATGTTTCACAACATGGTGTGGTGCAGTATTAAGGCCTTATTGACCAGTTCAACAACAATACAAGGTATGTTACCAGCTTCCTTAAAGCACATAAAGTCTACCCCAGCACCCACCATCTGGTCGCACATTCAGCTAGTTGGCTACCCTTTTCCAGCACTCCCAAAACTACCCTTTTCGCCACGGGTACAGAGTGCCCTCAGGACGTTCCAACCTCTCCTCTTCCCCGGCAGCATGATAAATCCGACCCAGGATGTTACCACCCTAATCCCCTCCCTCTAGGAGACTCTATTCCCCCTGCGTCTCCATCCCGTTTAGTAACAGGCGGACACATTAATGCTGATTCACGAGTTCCCAGATCATACGCACCCTGTTACACATAAACAACAACGGGGGGCACCAACACATCTCCTGCCACCCCGTGACCTCTTACGCAACAGGAGAGGGCCCACAACCTCACCCACCCCCGAACAAGGCGAGGGATCCCCACATACGACAACCATACCCGGGCGGGCGAGGCCACTGCTGCAGAGGAGGAGGAGGCGGCCGGGAGGCACCGGGGCTCACCAAGGAGGTCAGAGTCCTACTGATAAGAGGGAGCAGCCGCTGCCGCATATCCCGGCCCTGCTGCCAGAGACCAGCCTCTGCTCGCTTCCTTCCCTCCGCCCGCCCCTTTCAGGGGAAGCTGCCCCTCAGCCCTCAGGCCGGCGGAGGCGCCATCTTCCCGCTCGTGGGCCAATCCCTCCCCAGCGCCCTCAGGCTGCTCTCCTCCCAACGGAGCCGCCGCTGCTGCGCTGGCTCCGGCCGGGCCTACCACCAAGGCCGCGCTCCGGGAACCTACCTGACACTGCTGGGGGTGTCGCTGCTGCGAAGCGGGGCGGCGAGGGGGAAGAGAGCCGGCGCCGCTGCGGGGAGGAGCTGGCTCCGCAGCCGGGCGGCGAGCCGGGGAAGCAAGTCCTGCTGTTGAGGGCTGCCCAGAGTCCGGGAAGCGCTGCTGCAGCGCGGAGCAAAGGGCCCCTAGCACGGCCACTCACGCTGCGGGTGTGTAACACTCACGCTGTGCGGCAGAGCCGCAGTCCCGCTCTCGCACGCGCCAGGCATGTGACTGTGTGTGTGTGTGTACACCAGGCGCTGTGTGTGTAACGGCAACGCGCTATGAAGGCGACGGATTCTCACGTTCACTGTTTGTAACTATCGCGCCTTCTGTTAGTCTATAAGGTGTCACAGGACTCTTTGTCGCTTTTTACGGATACAGACTAACACAGCTACCCCCCTCTGATACTTCATTGTATGTGTAAAGAGCAACAGAGGGTCCTGTGGCACCTTTAAGACTAACAGAAGTATTGGGAGCATAAGCTTTTGTGGGTAAGAACCTCACTTCTTCAGATGCAAGTAATGGAAATCTCCAGAGGCAGGTATAAATCAGGAAGTGGGCTGTAGCCCACGAAAGCTTATGCTCTAATAAATTTGTTAGTCTCTAAGGGTATGTCTACACTACGAGGGTAATTCGATTTTACTTAAAT
>NW_020703493.1:0-4953 GCF_002925995.2 Terrapene triunguis | reverse complement strand
CCTCACCCTCCCTGATTGAACTAACCTCAGGTTTCAGAGTAGCAGCCGTGTTAGTCTGTATCCGCAAAAAGAACAGGAGTACTTGTGGCACCTTAGGCCTGGTCTACACTAGGCTTTTATGTCGACTTTAGCGCCGTTATATCGAATTAACCCTGCACCCGTCCACACCAGGAAGCCATTTAGTTCGACATAAAGCTCTCTTTAAATCGATTTCTGTAATCCTCCCCAACGAGAGGATTAGCGCTAAATTCGACATGGCCATATCGAATTAGGCTAGGTGTGGATGGAAATCGACGGTAATAGCTCCGGGAGCTATCCCACAGTGCACCACTCTGTTGACGCTCTGGACAGCAGTCCGAGCTCGGATGCTCTGACCAGCCACACCCCCGGGAAAATTTGAATTCATTTTCATTTTCCTGTCTGGGCAGTTTGAATCTCAGTTCCTCTTTGGACATCGAGGGGAGCTCAGCAGCAGTGGCAACTATGCAGAGCTCTCCAGCAGAGATGGCCGTGCAATCTAATAGAAAGAGGGCCCCAGCATGGACTGATCGGGAAGTCTTGGATCTCATCGCAGTGTGGGGCGATGAGTCCGTGCTTTCAGAGCTGCGCTCCAAAAGAAGGAATGCTAAGATCTACGAGAAGATCTCCAAAGCCATGGCAGAGAGAGGCTACAGCCGGGATGCAACGCAGTGCCGCGTGAAAATCAAGGAGCTGAGACAAGGCTACCAAAAAACAAAAGAGGCTAACGGACGCTCCGGATCCCAGCCCCACACATCCCGTTTCTACGAGGCACTGCATTCCATCCTGGGAGCGGCCGCCACCACTACCCCACCCCTGACCGTGGACTCCGAGGATGGGATCATGTCGGACATGACAGCGGACGGGGAAGAGGAGGAAGGAGATGAGGAGGACGAGGCAGTCGACAGCGCTGGCACCGCTGATTTCCCCGACAGCCAGGAGCTCTTCATCACCCTTACCGAGATCCCCTACCAACCGTCCCCATCCCTTACCCCGGACACAGAATCAGGGGAAGGATCAAGCAGTAAGTGCTGTAAACATGTAAACATTTATTTAAAACAGAACGGTAATATTTATACTATTAACAATGTATATTTATAAAAGTGCTGTAAACTAGTAAAAAAATAATCAGGTACAAAACAGGAATATTTACAAAGGTAACAAATGGGTTTTCATGATTTCTCTGTCTTAGGCTATTCTCAATTTAGTCCCAAGTATTTTAAAAAAATTTCACAATGTCCGTTACTACATGATTCCCAGGCCCAAGACGCTCCACTCCAAAGTCCCAGTGCACCTACGCGAAAATCCGGTCAATGTGGCCGGGGATCGAGGAGAAATCCTCGTAGGAGAACTCCTCGTAGGTCTCGTGGAGGTAGAGCTCAAGCCTGTTGATCAGGTTCCGGGGTAGGGCGATCTTAGTGGGCCCTCCGTGGTAGCAGACATGTCCCCTCCACGCCACAATCAAGTACTCCGGGATCATCGCACGACATAGCATGGCGGCATACGGCCCCGGTTTCTGCATGCTTTCCCGCAGCATGCGTTCTCTCTGGGTGTCCGGGATCCTCAGGAGGGTGATGTCGCTCATGACGCCCTGCTTTGAATTAGGGAGGGGAATGTTAGTATTGGGACTGCTTTACAGCCACGCGGTGGAGGGAGAGGGGCAGCATACAGGGATCTTTCCCTGGGACAGCCGCGAGGGGGTGGGACAGGGGCAGAGTTGATGCTGTCCTGATTGCTGGCAGCAGAGACTGGCATTGCTTTCAATGTGAAAGGAGGCCAGTGCTACTGCTGGAGTTTTAAGCAGCCACAAGTCTGCGGCTTACCATTATTGCCCGCTCCAGAAGTTCAGGTCTCCAGCCACAGTTCTCTGAACACTCCAAGACCTCCGCAAGTCCACAGGCACTGAAGGCGACGGCCGAAAATTCGACCTTGTCCTGAGTGCGCATGTGAGAGGTTCAGTGCATGGTCTTGTTCACAGAGAAAGACTAGGTTCTTTGTATACAATTTCATTTATCTGTCTCAGGAATTCACTCCCTTTTTACAATTCACACAGACACATCTGCGACTGTCTCCCAACCCAGCCTGTCAGCACACTCCCAGAGGCTAGCGCAGATTAGGCGGAGGAAGAAGAAGACGCGTGAAGACATGTTCTCAGAACTAATGGACTGCTCCCGAGCCCAGGCAGCCCAGCAGACACAGTGGAGGGAGAACTTGTCACAAATGCACCGAGCAGTCATGGAACGGGAGGAGAGGTGGCGTCAGGAGGACCAACAGGCTACTGAAAAGCTGCTTGGACTAATGAGGGAGCAAACGGACACGCTCCGGCGCCTTGTGGATGTTCTGCAAGACCGGAGGCAGGAGGACAGAGCCCCGCTGCAGTCTATCTGTAACCGCCCTCACCCGCCACCAAGTCCCACACCACCCTCACCCAAAGTCCAAAGAAGGAGGGGCGGCAAGGGCCGTTAAAACTTTCAGTCAACCCCTGCAGACTGCTCTAGCACTAGAAGGCTGACATTCCCCAAAATTTCATAAGTCCTTTCCTACCCACCTCACACAAGCCCCCGTCCAAGTTTCACCCCCCACGTTTCATGTCTGGTTCGCAATAAAATGTTTGTTTCTGTTCATTACTGTTTCAGTCAGGTTCTTTTGAGGGAGAGTCTGTCTGGAGGGGGGGAAGGGGCTTGGTAATTGGACAGGACAGTGACCTTTAGCAGGGTACAGAGGCGGTGTCAGGTCCAGCATCAGGACACATACACAGTGCGGTCACTGGTTACCCTGGTCAGTCTTGGAGGTGGTTTTCATGTTCTGGGGGGGGGGTTGCTCTGTTACTTTGTGGTGGGGGAGGGCGGTTACAGATCTTATGCAGCGGTCCTTATCCTGGCTCACAGATCCACGCAGCAGGGGATCTGTAACCCTACCCCCCCTGCCAGAAAGTCACATAGCCGACACATACACAGAGTCCCCCCCAGGAGTGCTGGCAGGCTCCATTGAAATAACCAGTCCACCAGTGCGGAGCCTGTCATTCCGGGAGTTTAGAAGCATCATTTGCATCAGAACACTAAACCCGCCCCCCGCCACAGTCTGCGTCCCCGGTTTAAAATATTCCCGCGAAAACAGCAATACAGACAACGGTGTTCATTAACAAAATCGAAATGATTTTATTTTTTGGGAAGGGGAAGGGGGTGAAGGGGGTATGTAACTGGAGAGGATAGTCAAAATGAACTGGGTAAAGAAACGGGGGGCAGGTTCAGCTTTTCTGTCCACAAACTGAAAAGTCACTGGTTGCCCTGCTCACTCAGGAACCTAGCTTTCAAAGCCTCCCGGATGCACAGGGCGTCCCGCTGGGATCTTCTAATGGCCCGGCTGTCTGGCTGGACGTAATCAGCAGCCAGGCTATTTGCCTCTAGCTCCCACCCCGCCATAAAGGTCTCCCCCTTGCTCTCACACAGATTGTGGAGCACACAGCAAGCTGCAATAACGATGGGGATATTGGTTTCACTGAGATCACAGCGAGTGAGTAAGCTTCTCCATCTCCCTTTGAGACGGCCAAAAGCACACTCCACCACCATTCTGCACTTGCTCAGACGGTAGTTGAACAGTTCTTTTTCTGTGTCCAGGGCGCCAGTATAGGGCTTCATGAGCCAGGGCATTAGCGGGTAGGCTGGGTCCCCGAGGATCACTGTAGGCATCTCCACATCCCCAACAGTTATCTTGTGGTCCGGGAAGTAAATACCTTCCTGCAGCCGTCTAAACAGACCAGAGTTCCTGAACACGCGAGCGTCATGAACCTTGCCCGGCCATCCGACGTAGATGTTTGTAAACCGTCCCCGATGGTCCACCAGTGCTTGCAGCACCATTGAAAAGTAGCCCTTTCTATTGATGTACTGGCTGGCCTGGTGGTCCGGTCCCAGGATAGGGATGTGAGTCCCATCGATAGCCCCACCGCAGTTTGGGAATCCCATCGCGGCAAAGCCATCTATGATGACCTGCGCGTTTCCCAGGGTCACTACCTTTGGGAGCAGTACCTTCACGATTGCCTTGGCTACTTGCATGACAACAACCCCCACGGTAGATTTGCCCACACCAAAGTGGTTCGCGACTGACCGGTAGCTGTCCGGCGTTGCAAGCTTCCAGAGGGCTATGGCCACTCGCTTCTGGACAGTGAGGGCTGCTCGCATGCGGGTGTCCTTGCGCTTCAGGGCAGGGGACAGCAACTCACAAAGTTCGAGGAAAGTCCCCTTCCGCATGCGAAAGTTTCGCAGCCACTGGGATTCATCCCAGACCTGAAGCACTATACGGTCCCACCAGTCCGTGCTTGTTTCCCGGGCCCAGAATCGCCGTTCAACAAAATCCACATGCCCCATTGCCAACGTCATGTCCTGGGCGCTGGGGCTCGTGGTTTCTGACAGCTCTGTGCCACTCTCCGACTTCAGGCTCTCACGGCGGTGCCGTAGCCTCCTCGCCCGATTTCTCTGCATCTGCCTCAGGGAAAGGTGTATGATAAGCTGCGAGGTGTTGAGAACGGCCACAAGTGCAGCGATGGTCGCAGCGGGATCCATGATCGCAGTGCTGTGGCGTCCGCGCTGTCACTGACCAGAAAAGTGCGCGAACTGATTTCCCGCCGGCGCTTTCATGGAGGGAGGGAGGGCGTTAGTGACGGACGGATGACGACAAATTTTTTTTACCCAGAAGGCATTGGCGGCTCGACCCAGAATTCCGATGGGCAGCGGGGACTGCGGGAACTGTGGGATAGCTGCCCACAGTGCACCGCTTCCAATATCGACGCTCGCCCCGTTAGTGTGGACTCACAAAGTCGAATTACTGTCCTTAGTGTGTCCTTAGTGTGGACACACACGTTCGACTTTGCAATATCGATTCCACATATTCGATTTAAGTAAAATCGAATTACCCTCGTAGTGTAGACATACCCTTAGA
>NW_020703492.1:0-5345 GCF_002925995.2 Terrapene triunguis | reverse complement strand
TCTAAGGGTATGTCTACACTACGAGGGTAATTCGATTTTACTTAAATCGAATATGTGGAATCGATATTGCAAAGTCGAACGTGTGTGTCCACACTAAGGACACACTAAGGACAGTAATTCGACTTTGTGAGTCCACACTAACGGGGCGAGCGTCGATATTGGAAGCGGTGCACTGTGGGCAGCTATCCCACAGTTCCCGCAGTCCCCGCTGCCCATCGGAATTCTGGGTCGAGCCGCCAATGCCTTCTGGGTAAAAAAAATTTGTCGTCATCCGTCCGTCACTAACGCCCTCCCTCCCTCCATGAAAGCGCCGGCGGGAAATCAGTTCGCGCACTTTTCTGGTCAGTGACAGCGCGGACGCCACAGCACTGCGATCATGGATCCCGCTGCGACCATCGCTGCACTTGTGGCCGTTCTCAACACCTCGCAGCTTATCATACACCTTTCCCTGAGGCAGATGCAGAGAAATCGGGCGAGGAGGCTACGGCACCGCCGTGAGAGCCTGAAGTCGGAGAGTGGCACAGAGCTGTCAGAAACCACGAGCCCCAGCGCCCAGGACATGACGTTGGCAATGGGGCATGTGGATTTTGTTGAACGGCGATTCTGGGCCCGGGAAACAAGCACGGACTGGTGGGACCGTATAGTGCTTCAGGTCTGGGATGAATCCCAGTGGCTGCGAAACTTTCGCATGCGGAAGGGGACTTTCCTCGAACTTTGTGAGTTGCTGTCCCCTGCCCTGAAGCGCAAGGACACCCGCATGCGAGCAGCCCTCACTGTCCAGAAGCGAGTGGCCATAGCCCTCTGGAAGCTTGCAACGCCGGACAGCTACCGGTCAGTCGCGAACCACTTTGGTGTGGGCAAATCTACCGTGGGGGTTGTTGTCATGCAAGTAGCCAAGGCAATCGTGAAGGTACTGCTCCCAAAGGTAGTGACCCTGGGAAACGCGCAGGTCATCATAGATGGCTTTGCCGCGATGGGATTCCCAAACTGCGGTGGGGCTATCGATGGGACTCACATCCCTATCCTGGGACCGGACCACCAGGCCAGCCAGTACATCAATAGAAAGGGCTACTTTTCAATGGTGCTGCAAGCACTGGTGGACCATCGGGGACGGTTTACAAACATCTACGTCGGATGGCCGGGCAAGGTTCATGACGCTCGCGTGTTCAGGAACTCTGGTCTGTTTAGACGGCTGCAGGAAGGTATTTACTTCCCGGACCACAAGATAACTGTTGGGGATGTGGAGATGCCTACAGTGATCCTCGGGGACCCAGCCTACCCGCTAATGCCCTGGCTCATGAAGCCCTATACTGGCGCCCTGGACACAGAAAAAGAACTGTTCAACTACCGTCTGAGCAAGTGCAGAATGGTGGTGGAGTGTGCTTTTGGCCGTCTCAAAGGGAGATGGAGAAGCTTACTCACTCGCTGTGATCTCAGTGAAACCAATATCCCCATCGTTATTGCAGCTTGCTGTGTGCTCCACAATCTGTGTGAGAGCAAGGGGGAGACCTTTATGGCGGGGTGGGAGCTAGAGGCAAATAGCCTGGCTGCTGATTACGTCCAGCCAGACAGCCGGGCCATTAGAAGATCCCAGCGGGACGCCCTGTGCATCCGGGAGGCTTTGAAAGCTAGGTTCCTGAGTGAGCAGGGCAACCAGTGACTTTTCAGTTTGTGGACAGAAAAGCTGAACCTGCCCCCCGTTTCTTTACCCAGTTCATTTTGACTATCCTCTCCAGTTACATACCCCCTTCACCCCCTTCCCCTTCCCAAAAAATAAAATCATTTCGATTTTGTTAATGAACACCGTTGTCTGTATTGCTGTTTTCGCGGGAATATTTTAAACCGGGGACGCAGACTGTGGCGGGGGGCGGGTTCAGTGTTCTGATGCAAATGATGCTTCTAAACTCCCGGAATGACAGGCTCCGCACTGGTGGACTGGTTATTTCAATGGAGCCTGCCAGCACTCCTGGGGGGGACTCTGTGTATGTGTCGGCTATGTGACTTTCTGGCAGGGGGGGTAGGGTTACAGATCCCCTGCTGCGTGGATCTGTGAGCCAGGATAAGGACCGCTGCATAAGATCTGTAACCGCCCTCCCCCACCACAAAGTAACAGAGCAACCCCCCCCCCAGAACATGAAAACCACCTCCAAGACTGACCAGGGTAACCAGTGACCGCACTGTGTATGTGTCCTGATGCTGGACCTGACACCGCCTCTGTACCCTGCTAAAGGTCACTGTCCTGTCCAATTACCAAGCCCCTTCCCCCCCTCCAGACAGACTCTCCCTCAAAAGAACCTGACTGAAACAGTAATGAACAGAAACAAACATTTTATTGCGAACCAGACATGAAACGTGGGGGGTGAAACTTGGACGGGGGCTTGTGTGAGGTGGGTAGGAAAGGACTTATGAAATTTTGGGGAATGTCAGCCTTCTAGTGCTAGAGCAGTCTGCAGGGGTTGACTGAAAGTTTTAACGGCCCTTGCCGCCCCTCCTTCTTTGGACTTTGGGTGAGGGTGGTGTGGGACTTGGTGGCGGGTGAGGGCGGTTACAGATAGACTGCAGCGGGGCTCTGTCCTCCTGCCTCCGGTCTTGCAGAACATCCACAAGGCGCCGGAGCGTGTCCGTTTGCTCCCTCATTAGTCCAAGCAGCTTTTCAGTAGCCTGTTGGTCCTCCTGACGCCACCTCTCCTCCCGTTCCATGACTGCTCGGTGCATTTGTGACAAGTTCTCCCTCCACTGTGTCTGCTGGGCTGCCTGGGCTCGGGAGCAGTCCATTAGTTCTGAGAACATGTCTTCACGCGTCTTCTTCTTCCTCCGCCTAATCTGCGCTAGCCTCTGGGAGTGTGCTGACAGGCTGGGTTGGGAGACAGTCGCAGATGTGTCTGTGTGAATTGTAAAAAGGGAGTGAATTCCTGAGACAGATAAATGAAATTGTATACAAAGAACCTAGTCTTTCTCTGTGAACAAGACCATGCACTGAACCTCTCACATGCGCACTCAGGACAAGGTCGAATTTTCGGCCGTCGCCTTCAGTGCCTGTGGACTTGCGGAGGTCTTGGAGTGTTCAGAGAACTGTGGCTGGAGACCTGAACTTCTGGAGCGGGCAATAATGGTAAGCCGCAGACTTGTGGCTGCTTAAAACTCCAGCAGTAGCACTGGCCTCCTTTCACATTGAAAGCAATGCCAGTCTCTGCTGCCAGCAATCAGGACAGCATCAACTCTGCCCCTGTCCCACCCCCTCGCGGCTGTCCCAGGGAAAGATCCCTGTATGCTGCCCCTCTCCCTCCACCGCGTGGCTGTAAAGCAGTCCCAATACTAACATTCCCCTCCCTAATTCAAAGCAGGGCGTCATGAGCGACATCACCCTCCTGAGGATCCCGGACACCCAGAGAGAACGCATGCTGCGGGAAAGCATGCAGAAACCGGGGCCGTATGCCGCCATGCTATGTCGTGCGATGATCCCGGAGTACTTGATTGTGGCGTGGAGGGGACATGTCTGCTACCACGGAGGGCCCACTAAGATCGCCCTACCCCGGAACCTGATCAACAGGCTTGAGCTCTACCTCCACGAGACCTACGAGGAGTTCTCCTACGAGGATTTCTCCTCGATCCCCGGCCACATTGACCGGATTTTCGCGTAGGTGCACTGGGACTATGGAGTGGAGCGTCTTGGGCCTGGGAATCATGGAGTAATGGACATTGTGAAAATTTTTTAAAACACTTGGGACTAAATTGAGAAGAGCCTAAGACAGAGAAATCATGAAAACCCATTTGTTACCTTTGTAAATATTCCTGTTTTGTACCTGATTATTTTTTTACTAGTTTACAGCACTTTTATAAATATACATTGTTAATAGTATAAATATTACCGTTCTGTTTTAAATAAATGTTTACATGTTTACAGCACTTACTGCTTGATCCTTCCCCTGATTCTGTGTCCGGGGTAAGGGATGGGGACGGTTGGTACGGGATCTCGGTAAGGGTGATGAAGAGCTCCTGGCTGTCGGGGAAATCAGCGGTGCCAGCGCTGTCGACTGCCTCGTCCTCCTCATCTCCTTCTTCATCTTCCCCGTCCGCTGTCATGTCCGACATGATCCCATCCTCGGAGTCCACGGTCAGGGGTGGGGTAGTGGTGGCGGCCGCTCCCAGGATGGAATGCAGTGCCTCGTAGAAACGGGATGTGTGGGGCTGGGATCCGGAGCGTCCGTTAGCCTCTTTTGTTTTTTGGTAGCCTTGTCTCAGCTCCTTGATTTTCACGCGGCACTGCGTTGCATCCCGGCTGTAGCCTCTCTCTGCCATGGCTTTGGAGATCTTCTCGTAGATCTTAGCATTCCTTCTTTTGGAGCGCAGCTCTGAAAGCACGGACTCATCGCCCCACACTGCGATGAGATCCAAGACTTCCCGATCAGTCCATGCTGGGGCCCTCTTTCTATTGGATTGCACGGCCATCTCTGCTGGAGAGCTCTGCATAGTTGCCACTGCTGCTGAGCTCCCCTCGATGTCCAAAGAGGAACTGAGATTCAAACTGCCCAGACAGGAAAATGAAAATGAATTCAAATTTTCCCGGGGGTGTGGCTGGTCAGAGCATCCGAGCTCGGACTGCTGTCCAGAGCGTCAACAGAGTGGTGCACTGTGGGATAGCTCCCGGAGCTATTACCGTCGATTTCCATCCACACCTAGCCTAATTCGATATGGCCATGTCGAATTTAGCGCTAATCCTCTCGTTGGGGAGGATTACAGAAATCGATTTAAAGAGAGCTTTATGTCGAACTAAATGGCTTCCTGGTGTGGACGGGTGCAGGGTTAATTCGATATAACGGCGCTAAAGTCGACATAAAAGCCTAGTGTAGACCAGGCCTAAGTCACCTACTATAAATACTTTCAGAGCACTTGGGCTATCACACTCTGGGGATGATATTTGTTTCTAATTTATTTTTGATAGCATTGCATTAGATGTGTGTATTTTTATTTTGAGGTGTTAATGTTTTAATAAAATAGAAAGTCGAATGAAAAATATTTCCATTCAACTGGGGCTAGACAGAGATTGCTTTAATGGTTACTGTATCTACAAATGCATGGCATGCTGCTGCTAATGGACAGGTTTGTGCTCTCAGCCTCTATTCCATCTAGATCCTTCCATAGACTGTGGGCTGCTGTATGCTAATATGACAACACCTTGTATTTGTAATACGATAGATTTTGTGTTCAACTTGTTTAAAAGTTGATTCAGATGGTTTCAAATTTAAAATAAAATTAACACAACTTGTTTCTGAGTTATATTGAATCATAATTACCTATATTAGCAAAGCCAAAAAAATTGTAGCTTTAATACTGAAAATGCTTTA
>NW_020703491.1:451-1268 GCF_002925995.2 Terrapene triunguis | reverse complement strand
CATGGCCGGAGGCTGCCTGGAAGAGTGCAGCTGCTGCGTGCCACACCAGGCAGCGTCCCAGGCAAGCAGCATGGCCGGAGGCTGCCTGGAAGAGTGCAGCTGCTGCATGCCGCACTGGCAGGGCCGGCTCTAGGCACCAGCAAACCAAGCACGTGCTTGGGGCAGCACATTTTCAAGGGCAGCATTCTGGCCACTTTTGTGTGTGTGCGCTTCCGGCGGCAAAAACCTAGAGCCAGCCCTGGCAGCAGCTGCGCGGGGGGTGCCCTGGGGCCGCTGCGGTTCGCGCCGCGGGGGAGCAGCGCCCACACCTTGTGGCCGGGCTGGGTAGGCTTCAAGCGGGGGACACTCAGGCTGGGGGACACCCCCCGGGGCACACGGGGCACCTGCAGCTGCCGCAGGGTGGCCCCCCCCCCCCAGCGCTGCAGCCGGGGCTGGGCAAAGCAGCCCAAGCCGCCCAGGGACTGTGGCAGGGTGGCCAGAAGCAGCAGCAGCGGGGCCATAGAGGGCGGGCGCTGTCGTGTGGGGCCTGCGTCCCGCTCTGCTGCCTCTGGGGCTACCCTGGCCCGGCTCCTCGGCCCGGCTCCTCAGCCCTCTGCTGGGGCGATCCCCCGGCTCTGCCCTCCCGGGTCCCGGCTGGTCCTGGAGGGACCCTGGGCTGAGGCGCGGCCCGGGAGCCCCGCTGCTTACCTCGACCCTGCCAGCGCCGGACCGGCTGGAGGCAAGGGGGGAGCGGGCAGAGTCAGCACTGGTGGGGGGGAGCCCAGGGCTGGGGTGGCAGGGGCTGGGGGTGGGGGGGGGGGAAGAGAGAGCCCAGGGC
>NW_020703491.1:0-351 GCF_002925995.2 Terrapene triunguis | reverse complement strand
GGGGGGCAGCCAAAAATTTTTTTTGCTTGGGGCAGCAAAAAACCTAGAGCCGGCCCTGCACACTGGGCAGTGTCCCAGGCAAGCAGCATGGCTGGAGGCTGCCTGGGAGAGTGCATTAGTGCATGGCTCCACACATGCCAGGAGGACTGGAGCAGACTCCCTCCACCCCCCGCCAGGAAACGTGGGATCGGGAGGGGACGGGGAGAACGCAGAGCCCCTGGGCTCGGGGTGGGGATGAGTCACGTGGGGGGGGGTCACCTGGGGAGCGGGGCGGGGAGGAGTCATTTGAAGGGGCGGGGACATGCCCCCTTTAGCTGGTGCCCCCTTTGTGTCCCTCCCACTAGTCGCTCC
>NW_020703490.1:0-6181 GCF_002925995.2 Terrapene triunguis | reverse complement strand
GCATAAGCTTTATGCAGGGTAAAATGGATTTATTTGGGTTTAGACTCCATTGGGAGTTGGGCATCTGAGTGCTAGAGACAAGCACACTTCTGTGAGCTGTTTTCAGGTAAACTTGCAGCTTTGGGACAAGTGATTCAGACCCTGGGTCTGTGTTGCAGCAGACGGGAGTGTCTGGCTCAGCAAGACAGGGTGCTGGAGTCCTGAGCTGGCAGGGAAAACAGGAGCAGAGGTAGTCTTTTGCATATCAGGTGGCAGCTCCCAAGGGGGTTTCTGTGATCTAACCCGTCACAGTGGCGTAGTCGAGCAGGATCTGTGCATAGCTGATTGCTTTAAGGTACTGGTAGTGATTTTAAGTGAGTTTTAAGTGTGATGGCTGGAGAACAGACAAAGTGGTTACTGGTTTGTTGTTTTCTGTTTATTTATTTCGGGCAAGGGAAGTAGGGACAGAAAAGGAAGCAAAATAAGTAAGACTGAAGATCAGAAGAAACTAAAACTGCACAGGGTACAAATTGCCCAGAAAAGCTGAACGCTGGGCACTGTGAAAGTCTCTGTTAACTAAGAATCCCCTGAGCTGAGTGCATCTCAGTTTTAGTGAACTGCAGAGGGGTTGTAGCCCAGCACAAGAAAGCAGGAAAATGAGTACTAGTGATGCTGCGAATAAACTAAAGCTGGCCAAACTGGAAGCAAAAGAGAAAGAAAATGAACATAAGAGACGGCTGGAACTAAGACAATTAGAAATTAGTGCTGTGGAGGCAGAAAATGCAAGGGAAGAGGCTGCCCACACGAGAGCTATGGAGGCGGAGGCAGTGAGGGAGCGAGCAGAGGCAGCTGCCCACGAGAGGGCTATGGAGGCCCAGAGGGAGGCCCAGAAACATGAACTGGCTGTTTTGGAGTTGAGGAGACAAAACCCTCCACCTGCTGGCTCCACTTCCCCAAAAATCCACAAATGGGAGCGACTATGTCCACAGTATGACGAGTCCAGTGATATCGCCGAGTAGTTCATCACCTTTGAGAGACTGTGCACCCTCCATGCCATCCCTGAAGATCAGAAGATGACCACATTGATAGCAAAATTGACTGGCAGAGCTCTGGACATATTCAATAAGATGCCTATTGATGATGCTTCAAACTATGGTAAATTTAAGGAACTGGTTTTGAAACAGTTTCAGGTTACACCTGAAACCTACAGGGTTAAATTCAGGAGCCTTAAGAGGGGATCTGGATTAAGTAATGTGGCTTATGCCAATGAAATGAGAGATTTGGTAGATAAATGGGTGCGGGGGAAAGGCATTACAAGCTTTGAAGGGATGTGTGATCTGGTTACTCAGGAACAATTCCTGAATATGTGCAGTGATGAGGTAAAACAGTATTTGTGGGACAAAAAGGTAAATGCAGTGGGTGAATTAGCTGGGTATGCAGACTCTTATGAACAAGCACAAGCTGCGATCAAACATAAACCACTGGCGGAGGGGTATAAGATTGGGGGAAAGCAGAATCACCGTTTTACCTCTGGGTCTGGGAAAAAGGAGGCTGGGCAGTCACCCCCCCATTCTCCTGTTACTCGTCCCAAATTTCCTGCACAAGCAGGGGATCCCAGAAGGTGCTTTCACTGCAATTCCCCAGGGCACCTGAGGAGTAGCTGTCCCAAATTGAAGGAGAATAAACCTCCCTTGTCCCATGTTAGCTCGGTTGCCGTCAGCCCTGAAGCCCCAGAGGGCACCCCTACCTCTTATCACACCAGCTTGGTGGACATGGGGCCCAGTGAAGCGGACAGGGAACACATCAAGGTTGTCAAGATTGATGGCATGGAGTGTCTGGGATGGAGGGATACAGCGGCTCAGTTCTCTCTGGTTCGACCGAGTGTGGTCCCAGATGCTAGTGTTCTGACGGGGCAGACGACCCACATTAAGGGGGTGGGGCCGCAGAGGTTCCCTGTGCCCCTGGCTAAGGTTCATGTGGAATGGGAAGGTATGGAAAGGGATTTACTGGTGGGGATGCTCGAGGACATCCCCGCGGACATGTTGCTGGGAAATGATTTTTTCAGCAGAACTAGGACTGTTAGTGTGGTACTCGCAGCATGAAGAAAGGCTGTGAGGGGGAGGCTGTTCCAGCTGGTGACTGTAGGTCTGATGCAGCTGAACAGCCAGCCCCTCCTGACCCAGGGAACACGGTGGTGGGTGACTCGGAGGGAATCCCCAGGGATGGGGCGGGGACCTTGGAACCCATAGAGGAGTTGGGGGAGGGTCTCATTGACAGGACAGTGCAGGGAGGCGGGGTACTTCCAAATATGGGAGAGGCAGAGCCAGGCCTCTACCTGGCTGAGGACAACAGGCTCCCAGGGGTGGGGGCGGGGGAGATGCAGTCAGTGCCCAGGGACGGGGACGCTATCTCAAGGGTTGTCTGTCAGGAATTTGCAGCTAGACAAAGGGCAGACGCCTCCCTTGAAAGTATAAGAAAGTGTATCTCGGAGGGAACTCCAGGAAGGGAGCAGGGGGAGAAGTTTTTTGAAGAGGACGGGAAACTGTATAGGCAGGCCCCTGTAGGGAAAAACCAGGGTCCCGGTCAACCCTATAAGCAGTTGGTTGTACCCAGTCAACACCGGGGGGAATTAGTGCTGGTAGCGCATGACAGTCCCTTTGCTGGTCACTTGGGGGTACAGAGGACATATGACAGGCTGAGGAGGAATTTCTACTGGCCAGGGATATAGAATGATGTGAGGGATTATTGTAGGACTTGTGCGGTGTGTCAGGAGAGGAAGAAGCCGGGGGGACCCCAGAAGGCTCCGCTGCGTCCCTTGCCCATCATCCAGGAGGCATTCCAAAGAGTGGCAATAGACATAGTGGGTCCTATGCCACGCCCCACTCGGAGGGGGAACAGGTATATCTTGGTGGTAGACTTCGCCACTCGGTACCCTGAGGCAATTGCACTGTCTAACATAGAAGCCGAGACAGTGACAAGAGCTCTGCTCACCATATTCAGCAGAGTGGGCTTCCCTAAGGAGATTTTGTCTGATCGGGGGGCAAACTTTATGTCGCAGTTGTTCAATGAGCTATGGAAGGTGTGTGGAGTGAAACAGCTTAAGACAGCCCCCTACCATCCCCAGGCCAATGGGCTGGTGGAAAGATTCAATGGGACCCTAAAATCCATGCTTGGGATGTATACCAAGAAAAGGGGCCAAAGTTGGGATGAACTATTACCGTTCCTGCTGTATGCCTACAGGGAGGTACCCCAAGAGTCCACAGGCTTTTCTCCATTTGACCTTCTGTATGGGAGGAAAGTGAGGGGACCCCTCGATCTCATCAGGGATACCTGCGAAGGATGCAACACGGTAAGGGAGGAACCCGTGACTGAGTATGTCCAGAGGTTCAGGAGGGAGTTGAAGGACATGATGGAGATTGTACAAAACAACCTCCAGAGTAGCCAGGCCAAGCAAAAGGCGTGGTATGATAAAAATACTTGTAAACGCACTATTGACGTAGGAGATTTGGTCATGGTACTCGGCTCCGCCAAAAAGTTCAAGATGCAAAACTCCTGGGAGGGGCCCTTTGAAGTGGTGGAAGTGGCGAATGAGGACACTTACAAAGTTAAAAAGCCCCTGGATGGTGAGATACCCCAATTGGTACATGTAAACAGACTCAAGGCCTATCACAGTAGAGTGGCCGAGGTAAACATGATCTGTTGTGTCGAAGGGGAAACTGAGGCACACCCACTCACTGATCTGATGGCTGAATGCCAAGACGGGTCATCCCTTGAAAGTATGGAAATCTGTAGTGAGTTGACACCACTCGAAAGGAAGGAAGTGTTGTCAACACTGCAGAAGTACAGTGAGGTATTTTCCAACAAACCAGGGAGGACGCACTTGCTGTCCCATAGGATCCTCACGAAAGGGGCTCAACCTCCTCCTTCCAGGCCTTATAGGGCCACCGGCAAGGTGAAGGAGCAAATTCAGGCTGAGATACAAAGCATGTTGGACTTGGGGGTGATTAAGGATTCTGACAGTTCATGGGCTTCCCCTGTGGTCTTGGTCCCCAAAAGGGATGGCACCGTTAGATTTTGTGTAGACTATAGAAAACTCAATGCTGTCACTGTAACAGATGCATACCCCATGCCAAGAATTGATGACATGCTGGATGTGCTGAGCCAAGCCAAGTACCTTAGTACCTTTGATCTGACCAAAGGTTACTGGCAGATCCCTCTGGAGGGAGAGGCACAACAAAAATCAGCTTTTATCACGGACATAGGGCTCTAGGAATTTACAGTGTTACCTTTTGGTCTGGTAAATGCTGGTGCCACCTTCCAAAGACTGGTCAACAGAGTGTTAAATGGCTTGCAGCATTATGCTAGGGCATATATAGATGACATTGCTGTATTCAGCAACACCTGGGGTGACCACAAAGAGCACCTGGAAGTCGTGCTATCAAAGCTCAAAGAGGCTGGGCTAACTGTGAAGCCCTCCAAGTGCAAGATAGGGGCAGCCAAAGTCCCTTATCTGGGACACTGGGTGGGGGGGGTAAAATATCCCCTGACCCTCTTAAGGTGGAAGCCATCATGAAATGGCCTGTACCCCAGACTAAAAGGGAAGTCCAATCCTTCATAGGCTTGGCAAACTATTACAGGAGGTTTGTGGTGGGGTTCAGTGACGTTGTATCCCCAATCACAGACTTATGTAAAAAGCATCAACCTAATAAGGTCATTTGGTCGGAGGCATGCCAAAAAGGCTTCAACAAGGTAAAAGCACTCTTGTCTGCGAAGCCTGTGCTTGCCAGCCCTGACTTCGAAAAGCCTTTTGAGTTGTGTACTGACGCATCAGACACAGGGTTGGGTGCTGTGCTGATGCAGACAGGGGAAGACAGTAAGAAGCATCCCATTGCCTTCCTGAGCAAAAAACTGTCCCCGGCCGAACAGAATTACTCTGTCATAGAGAAGGAATGCTATGCCATTGTGTGGGCCGTCAAACAATTAAGGCCTTACCTTTTTAATAGGAGGTTCAGAATTCTAACTGACCATTCACCTTTAGTATGGCTTCACCGAACTAAGGGCACAAACTCCAAACTGTTACGCTGGAGCCTGGTCCTACAGGAGTTTGACATGGAGATTACTCATATTAAAGGAAAGGAGAACTGGGTAGCAGATGCCCTGTCCAGAAAAGAGGAACTTTAGGTATACTGCCTCCGCCATGGACAGTGTCCAAGTCTCTGGCAGTAAGTTCAGGGGGAGGGTATGACCGTGTACCCCATAAGACTTTATGGGGGGGTGTTTATAAATGTATGTGTGATATAACTGGAATATGTTTTGTGCTGCCTGTGCCATGTAACATATCTCTGCAAAGGTTATGGTCTACTATATCTATTCATCCTATTTGTACATATATATCATTTTCTACTTGAGGTTAAGAATATGGGCTGTATGCTTGCTTGGTTTCTAAGTAAGCTTTGTGAGGCATTTGATCAGCTTCTTTAGGAAGGAATTCACCAGATTAAGTACCTGATCAGGAAACACTTGGGGAACAATGCATCTTGGAATGCTCCAATCCACATAAGAAGTCTTCCTGGAGACAGGCAAGGTACCATGGGGACAATGGCTTCAGCCTGTAAAGACTGAGTCATGCAGGGGCATGTGACTTGCCCAGGTGACTCCAGGACTCAATCTTGGAGCTGGACTTTGCATAGGAGGGAGAAGGGGGGTCTCCACCCACAAGAGAGTCTCTATTTAAACCCGGGGGAGACCCCTCCATTTGGTCTTCAGCTGGCTAAAGAAGGAGCCTCTCCACCCCCCAGGATACTTGAAGGAAACTGAAACAAAGGACACTAACTACAGGGGTTGTGAGTGATTGCTGGACCCAGGCTAAAAGGAGATTAGCCTGTAAAAGGGAGCATTCTGGAACTGGTGAGGAACTTATCTATATTTAGTTTGATTAGACATAGATTTGCGCATTTTATTTTATTTTGCTTGGTGACTTACTTTGTTCTGTCTGTTACTACTTGGAACCACTTAAATCCTATTTTCTGTATTTAATCAAATCACTTTTTATTTAGTAATTTACTCAGAGTATGTATTAATACCTGGGGGAGCAAACAACTGTGCATATCTCTCTATCAGTGTTATAGAGGGCGAACAATTTCTGGGTTTGCCCTGCATAAGCTTTATGCAGGGTAAAATGGATTTATTTGGGTTTAGACTC